>NW_028196867.1:12500-50000 GCF_037176805.1 Vigna unguiculata
ATTTATAGCTGGACAATTAAAGAATAGAGTTTCATTTCGTAAAGCAATGAAAAAAGCTATTGAATTAACTGAACAAGCAGGTACAAAAGGAGTTCAAGTACAGATTGCAGGACGTATTGATGGAAAAGAAATTGCACGTGTCGAATGGATCAGAGAAGGTAGGGTTCCTCTCCAAACCATTCGAGCTAAAATTGAATATTGTTGTTATACAGTTCGAACTATTTATGGAGTTTTAGGGATAAAAGTTTGGATATTTTCGAAATAAAGAAAAATATGTCCTTCTTTCTATTCATAATTCAATGTCCTATTTTGATTTTATATAAAACAAAAAAGACAAAATTACTCGATTTTGATTCTCAAAAATTTATCTATTTTATAAGATTGAATCGACTAAAAAAAGAAATTATCATTTTATAGAGGATTGCCATGCTTAGTGTGTGACTCGTTAGTTTTTTAGAATGATTAAAAAAAAAAAGAAACCGGTTAATAGTATCAATTCATTTAAAAAGAACTAATAACCAACACTCACTTCGGATTATCTAGATCTAAAGAATTAGTCAAAAGAAAAAAAATTTAATAAAAAAAGAATATAGCAACTGAAAAATTGTGAAAGATAAAAGAAAAAAAAGATTATTTAGTTGTAAAGCAATAAAAATATATAGATAAAAGAAAAGGTGAAAGAAAGAGATTAAAATATATCAATGATATAGAATTCGAATATGTAAAGGTCTATGGGTCATCTCAGAAAAGATAGTGTATTAAAGCATCCTTAAAAATAAAAAAGAATAATATATATATTTTTTTTTTATTTTTAATGTCAAGAAATTAAGAGCTCTGAATCAAGAAAAACTGATAATATTGATTCACGAAAAAAGAAATGAATATCTATTCTAAAAAAATTTTATTAATTTTTAGCTATGAGAAAGGCTCCATTGTCGAATTAAAACCTAACCATTAATCGAGAGGCGATGGGAACGACGAAACCTGCAAATACTTAAGACTTAAGATTTTATTAAAAAAATCTTAAAGAAAACAAATCTTAATGATTTCTTAGGTGGGATGGCGGAAGAAACCTAAAAACAATCCATTTTTAGGAGTTGTACCCTACATTAACATCTGAATTTCATTACATCTGAATTTGAGAATAAAAGAGTAAATATTCGCCCGCGAGAATTTTTCTTTTATTGAATTTTTTTATATTTTTGCCAATTCTAAGAATCGATATTGAAAACAAGATCTAAAAATTTCGAAGATTGTATGAAATCTCAAAAAATACCGAGATTTCGTTATTTACTAAACATATGACTATTTCTATTATTTTATCGATTAGATAGAATCTATATCCATATAGATATAGATATTTGAATTACTTCATTCGCGAGGAGCCGTATGAGGTGAAAATCTCATGTACGGTTCTGTAATAAAGATGGAATTGAAAAACAACCATCAATTATAACCCCCAAAGAACCAGATTTCGTAAACAACATAGAGGAAGAATGAAGGGAATATCCTATCGAGGTAATAATATTTGCTTCGGAAGATATGCTCTTCAGGCACTTGAGCCAGCTTGGATAACATCTAGACAAATAGAAGCGGGACGGCGGGCAATGTCAAGAAATGTTCGCCGAGGTGGACAAATATGGGTACGTATTTTTCCAGACAAACCGGTTACAGTAAGACCTACTGAAACACGTATGGGTTCAGGAAAAGGATTTCCCGAATATTGGGTAGCTGTTGTTAAACCTGGGAAAATACTTTATGAAATGGGTGGAGTACCAGAAAATATAGCAAGAAAGGCTATTTCAATAGCATCATCCAAAATGCCGATACGAACTCAATTCATTATTTCAGGATAATAAAAGAGAACCAAAGAAAATAGGTCTTTAGAATGAAAAGAAAAAAGGCAATAATAGGTTCCTTTTTTTTTGAACACAAAATATTTTTACTTCCTTTTTTAGATTGAAATAATAAAAAAATGATATGATTCAACCTCAAACTCATTTGAATGTAGCGGATAACAGCGGAGCACGTGAACTGATGTGTATTCGAATCCTAGGAGCTAGTAATCGACGATATGCTTATATTGGCGACATTGTTGTTGCTGTAATCAAACAAGCAGTACCAAATACGAACTTAGAAAAATCTGAAGTGATCAGAGCTGTAATTGTACGTACTTGTAAACAACTAAAACGTAGCAACGGTATAATAATTCAGTATGATGATAATGCTGCAGTTATAATTGATCAAGAAGGAAATCCAAAAGGAACTCGAATCTTTTGCGCAATCGCCCGGGAATTGAGACAGTTAAATTTCACTAAAATAGTTTCATTAGCACCTGAGGTATTATAAGAGGAAACCACGATATGGATATATTCTTTTTTTGTGAAATAGATAAATGTATCTATTTTATCTCAAAAATATATCTTTTGTAATAATTATTATTTTGAAGAATTCGTACTTATAAGTTTTAGAAGTAGCCATTTTTCTTTATTTCAGATTTATACTTGAAAACCTAAACAATATCTATATCTATCTATATATAGATATGGGCGAACGACGGGAATTGAACCCGCGCATGGTGGATTCACAATCCACTGCCTTGATCCACTTGGCTACATCCGCCCTTATAGTAAAAATGATCTATATCTCAAATTCTACCTTTTCATTATCCTTTTTTTTCTAACAAAGGAAAAAAAAAAAGATAAGGAATCATTAAATCAATCAAAAACGTATGTATAAATCTATAGAAATCTAAAAAAAAGATTACTAATCCAATATCCAATATAAAGGAGCAATATTAACAAAGTTGATATTGCTCCTTTATTTTTAAACAAAAACTCGTCTACTTTAAATTAAGATCAAAATTTTATCCATTAACAGATGGAGCTTCCATCGCAGCTAGATCTAGAGGGAAATTATGAGCATTACGTTCATGCATTACTTCCATACCAAGGTTAGCTCGGTTAATAATATCAGCCCAGGTATTTATTACACGACCTTGACTATCAACTACGGATTGGTTGAAATTAAAACCATTTAAGTTGAAAGCCATAGTGCTGATACCTAAAGCGGTAAACCAAATACCACTACAGGCCAAGCAGCTAGGAAGAAATGTAAAGAACGAGAATTGTTGAAACTTGCATATTGGAAGATTAATCGGCCAAAATAACCATGAGCAGCTACAATATTATAAGTTTCTTCCTCTTGACCAAATCTGTAACCTTCATTAGCGGATTCATTTTCTGTGGTTTCCCTGATCAAACTAGAAGTTACCAAGGAACCATGCATAGCACTGAATAGGGAGCCGCCGAATACACCAGCTACACCTAACATGTGAAATGGATGCATAAGAATATTATGCTCAGCCTGAAATACAATCATAAAATTGAAAGTACCTGAAATTCCTAGAGGCATACCATCCGAAAAGCTTCCTTGACCAATAGGATAGATCAAGAAAACAGCAGTAGCGGCTGCAACAGGAGCTGAATATGCAACAGCAATCCAAGGACGCATACCCAGACGAAAACTAAGTTCCCACTCACGACCCATGTAGCAAGCTACACCAAGTAAGAAGTGTAGAACAATTAGTTCATAAGGACCGCCGTTGTATAACCACTCATCAACAGAAGCTGCTTCCCAGATCGGATAAAAATGCAAACCTATAGCCGCAGAAGTAGGAATAATCGCACCAGAAATGATATTGTTTCCATAAAGTAGAGATCCAGAAACAGGCTCACGAATACCATCAATATCTACTGGAGGGGCAGCGATAAAAGCGATAATAAATACAGAAGTTGCAGTCAATAAAGTAGGAATCATCAAAACACCAAACCATCCAATGTAAAGACGATTTTCGGTGCTGGTTATCCAATTACAGAAGCGACCCCATAGGCTTTCGCTCTCGCGTCTCTCTAAAATTGCAGTCATGGTAAAATCTTGGTTCATTTAATCATTAGGGACTCCCAAGCACAAAAATTCTCTATAATGCGAGAATTTGAGGACTTGTTATTCAACAGTATAACATGACTTATATACCAGTGTCAACCAATACTAATATCCATAGTATGTTCTTATTCATTAGTATGTTCTTATTCATTTCGGTTTATCCGAATTTACCTTGTTTATCCCATTTCATTGATTCATAAAAAAAGTTTATTTTCTATATATCATTCTATTTATAGAAATAGAGAATAGAAATATAGATATAATACAACATCGATCTACAAAAATGAGTTGCCCGGGACTTGAACCCGGAACTAGTCGGATGAAGTAGATAATTTATTCTTGAATAAAATTCAACAATAGAATAAAACAAGAAAAAATCCCTCCCCAAGCCGTGTTTGCAGTTTTCATTGCACACGGCTTTCCCTATGTATACATCTAAACCTTAATTACTTGCCTAGCAAAAGACTCTAAGAAAGTGAAATATAATATTTAATTCATTAACCCCGAATCTTGACTCTGACTACATGAGCATTTCAAAATCCTATATATAGATATAGAAGACTAAAAAAAATGATTTTTTTATCCTCATTGAATAAAAAGAAGGAAGTTCGTTTTATCAATTTACACCGATTTAAAAAATAACATAACCTATTTTCAATTATAAATAATTGACGAAATCGTTTCTTAAAAGAATATCCAAATACCAAATACGACCTCTATAAAACCTACGCAAAGTAAAAGAAGTTCTTGGAAAAATCAAAGAAAAAAGATCTTCTTCTGTAAAAAATTCTTGCAATAATTTTTCTGAACTTAATTTTTTCAAATAAATGCGCACAGTACTTTTATGCTTACGAGCCAAAGTTTTTATACAAGAAAACCGAAGTATATATTTTATTTGATAGAAACTCTTTTTTTTTGCAGATCCATTGTAATAATGAGAAAAATTTCTGCATATGCGCAAAAACCGGTCAATAATATCAAAATCAGATAAATTGGCCCAAACCGGCTTACTAATAGGATGACCCATTACATTACAAAATTTTGTTTTAGCCAATGATCTCATTAGAGGAATAATGGGAACTATTGTATCAAGTTTTTTTATAACAATTTTAATAAGAAATGAATTTTGCAACATTTGACTTCGTACTACTGAAAGATTTAGTGGAATACTTAAAAAATAGCCTAAAAAGTGAAATGAATACTGAGATAATTCGTTTATATAGATCGTTTCTAGTCCAGCCCAAATATCAAAATGACATTGCCATAAATATATAAAATAGTATTTCCATTTATTTATCAAAAAAGGAGTATTCTTTAAAACCAGAATTGATTTTCCTTGATATCTAACATAATGGATGAAAGTATCCTTAAAGAAGAAGAAAGTATATGAACAATTCTTAGTAGATACTTCTACAAGATGTTTTATTTTTTCATAGAAAAAAATTCGCTCAAAAAAAACGCGAAAATGTTTTAACTGTAACTGAGAGGATTTGTTACGTAGAAAAAGAAAGATAGATTCATATTCCCATACATATAAATTATATAGGAACAAGAAAATTCTTCGATTCCTTTTTGAAAAAAAAGTAAAAATCCATTTTTTTGGAGGAAAAAGACTATTCCAATTATAATAGTAATAAAAAAACAACCTTATTAAATGAAAGAAAGAGACATCTTTTATCGAATATCGCAGGATTTGAACCAAGATTTCCAGATGGATAGGATAGGGTATTCGTATATCTGACTTATGATTTAAATATATCAGTTGATCTTCGAAAAAGGGAAAGATCGAATGAATTGATTGAAAATTTTTATAAGATTTTACGATTTCTAATCCCCTTAAGGAAGAGCTAAATAATTGTAGAGAAAATAGAATCTCCACGACGATACCAAAACCTTCTAATATTATTTGAGAAAAAAAATGATAATTATAACCCACAAAAGTATTTTTTTTAGAATCATTAACAAAAAGAATGAAATGAGTCTGTTGATACATTCGAGTACTTAAACGTTTTACAATTAGTAAACTAAATTTATTGTTATAATCGACATTTTCTATAAAAAAGGACTCATGAGCATAAGCTAGTCCATAAATAGATTCCCGAAAAAAAAGTGGGTATAGGATGTCCTGGTATCGAGATCTACGGAGTTCTAAATATGCTTGATATTGCTCCATTAAAAAAAAAAAAGTCTATTTGGTCAAACAAAGAATCAGAGATTCATTGGATTATCAAATGATACATAGTGCGATATGGTCAAAACAGAAAATTATAGGTATAAATATATACCTAGAGAAGTAAAACCCATTAACGGACTCTCTCTAATCGATTTTTTGCCTAATTTTTGTTCTAGGATAACGAGCTAATTAAGAATCCTTTATTTTTTTTTTACCTAATCGCTCTTTTGATTTTGGAAAAAATATCTTTATCAATATACTCTTTCTTTTACACATTTATCGCTACCCCCAAAATACCAAAAGATAATGGAAAATAGCTATATAGTTAGGACTCATAACAAAAATAAACCATTCACCAGAAAAGCTTTTCCCACATCAAGCACTAACCTATTTTTAACGTACAATTAGATGGGGTAATGATCCAAATAAAAAATAAATGAAAGCTCGATGCTTTTTGTTTCCCTATTAGAATTAGAACCACCAAGTTCTATCCCTTTATTAATCAAACCCAACGGAATTTTTTTTGTTACGAGCCAAAAATTCAAACAAAAATTTGAGCTGGATCCTAAAAGAATGAAATATTTTTAGAATTCTTCATTGATACGACATGCTACTTTTTCCAGTCATTCCTTTCTGGATCAGTCGTGGTTTTACAAGCTCTACCGATAGTATCGACGAACCCATTGCTTCATAGAAATGCGTAAAAAATAGAGTCGCTCTTAAAAGCCGAGTACTCTACCATTGAGTTAGCAACCCCATTACAATTTAAAAAATAAGGTGGATATTTATACCCAATCGCAATCAAAAAAATAAAATTACAAAATTGAATTGTCTAAAAAACTAAAAAAAGATATACCACCTATTTAAATACTATGTTCTTGAAATACTATGTTAGAGTTATCCATTATTATTATATATATAAGACTATATATATATTGGTATATATAGATCTAATATTTTCGTATATATATTCGTGTTTACCTTTCAATTCACTTACTTATTCATTAACAAAGTTTTTCTTGTTTGTCTCGCAGAAAGAAAACCAATGAACCTACCATTTGATGAAGTAATAACGCCTATTTAACGTAAGTAAGGTGATCAATTTATTCACGATCGGATTATATTTATTTGATACAGTGTTGTCAATATTAGTATTGAAAAAAAAATACAATCGAATAAATACAATCGAATTAATAAGATTTTCAATCTTATTAATTCGATTATTAGTATTATGTTAGAATTACTTATAAGAAAAATTATTTAAATATATATATATCTTTTTTTATTCTAAAATGATATTCTAAACTAAAAAAACGTATAAAATTATAGAAATATAGAAATCAATAGGAAAATACAAATTTCATATAGAAATGGAACAACTTCCCTATTATGTGAAATTCACATCGAAAAAGGCAATAGCCAGTTTCCCTTATAAATTGTAATCACTTTTTTCGTAAAATATCGTCTACTTACTATGCTTCTATTCCAATACGAAAGATAGAAATCTGTTTAATAATTAAGTATCTTTGTATTCGGCTCAATCCTTCTTTTAGGAAAAGATTGTGCCGAGTTTAATTGCAATTAATCCAAAGTATCCATTGCTTCGAATTCAAATAGTATCCATTGCTTCGAATTCAAATTTGATCTCCTTCCATACTTCGCAAGCAGCAGCTAATTCAGGACTCCATTTGCTAGCCTCACGGATAATTTCATTACCTTCACGAGCAAGATCACGTCCTTCATTTCGAGCCTTCACACAGGCTTCAAGAGCTACTCGATTAGCTACAGCACCTGGTGCATTTCCCCAAGGGTGTCCTAAAGTTCCTCCGCCAAATTGAAGTACGGAATCATCTCCAAAGATTTCGGTCAGAGCAGGCATATGCCAAACGTGAATACCTCCCGAAGCAACAGGCAGAACACCTGGTAGAGAAACCCAATCCTGAGTGAAATAAATACCACGACTTCGATCTTTTTCAACAAAATCATCACGCAGTAAGTCAACAAAACCTAAAGTGATATCTCTTTCCCCTTCAAGTTTACCTACTACGGTACCGGAGTGAACATGATCTCCACCAGACAAACGTAATGCTTTAGCTAATACACGAAAGTGCATACCATGATTCTTTTGTCTGTCGATAACTGCATGCATTGCACGATGTATATGAAGAAGTAGACCATTATCTCGGCAATAATGAGCCAAGCTAGTATTTGCAGTGAATCCCCCTGTTAAATAATCATGCATTACGATAGGAACGCCTAATTCTCTGGCAAATACAGCTCTTTTCATCATTTCTTCGCATGTACCCGCAGTTGCATTCAAGTAATGCCCTTTGATTTCACCTGTTTCAGCCTGTGATTTAAAAATCGCTTCAGCACAAAATAAGAAACGGTCTCTCCAACGCATAAATGGTTGGGAATTCACATTTTCATCATCTTTGGTAAAATCAAGTCCCCCACGAAGACATTCATAAACAGCTCTACCATAATTCTTAGCGGATAACCCCAATTTAGGTTTAATAGTACATCCTAATAGGGGACGACCATACTTGTTCAATTTATCTCTCTCAACTTGGATGCCGTGAGGCGGACCTTGGAAAGTTTTAATATAAGCGGTTGGGATTCGCAAATCCTCCAGACGTAGAGCACGCAGTGCCTTGAACCCAAATACATTACCGACAATAGAAGTAAACATGTTAGTAACAGAACCTTCTTCAAAAAGGTCTAAAGGATAAGCTACGTAAGCAATATATTGATTTTCTTCCCCAGCAACAGGTTCGATGTGATAGCATCGTCCTTTGTAACGATCAAGACTGGTAAGCCCATCGGTCCACACAGTTGTCCATGTACCAGTAGAAGATTCGGCGGCTACCGCAGCACCTGCTTCTTCAGGTGGAACTCCAGGTTGAGGAGTTACTCGAAATGCTGCCAAGATATCAGTATCTTTGGTTTCATACTCAGGAGTATAATAATTCAATTTATAATCTTTAACACCAGCTTTGAACCCAACACTTGCTTTAGTCTCTGTTTGTGGTGACATAAATCCCTCCCTACAACTCTTGAATTAAGAATTCTTGAAACAATAAGGTCTACTCGATATGACTTAGGAGTTAATGAAATCTTTTACAAAAATCAACTACTATTATCAATTAATCCCAAAGGTTCGTTATGTTATTATTAAATTAAACGATGGTATTTGATTTGTCAAATACATCATTATTGTATACTCTTTTCTATGTATGGCGCAACCCAATCTTTTTTTTTTTTCAATTTGATCTTATTTTTTAATTTTGAAATCGAAAGATCTAATCTAAATAATAATAATAATTTATTCTTAATCTTGACAGTGATATATGTTGTCTATGTAAATCCTAGATGTAAAAATAGGCAGCTTTCTCCCCGGAAAATAAAAAAAGAGGTCAAAAAATAGGGAAACAGAGGGTAAGTCTAAAAAATTGTCTACTGAGGAAATACGAAAGCCAATGATAAAAAAAATGAATTCTAAATTAAGGTACAGGTTCGAATTCCATACAGAATATAGATGATATTTTCTAGAATGATAGAAAAAAAGAAAAGACTTTCGAAAGATTTTATCCAATTGAAATTTTCAAAATAACTGCAGTAAGCTTAAGAATTCAATAATTGAATTTGAATAAGTAAGTAAACAGTTAAAGAGGATTGATGGAATAGTACCAAAAAAATGGAGTACTAACTCCCATTTCTTATTTCTTTTTGAATTAACCGATCAACTTGCTTTCTTATCGAACATTTCTTTTTGATTTAAAAACTTTTTCGGAAAAAAAAATTGGCTTTTGATATGCGAATAAATCCTCCTACTTCCGGTCCTGAAGTTTCTTCGATTGAAAAAAAAAATCTGGGACATATTGACCAAATAATTGGTCCGGTACTAGATGTAGCCTTTCCCCCGGGGAAGATGCCTAATATTTACAATGCTCTGGTAGTTAAGGGTCGAGATACTGTTGGTCAACAAATTAATGTGACTTGTGAAGTACAACAATTATTAGGAAATAATCGAGTTAGGGCTGTAGCTATGAGTGCTACAGATGGTCTAATGAGAGGAATGCAAGTTATTGACACAGGAACTCCCCTAAGTGTTCCAGTAGGCGGAGCAACTCTAGGACGAATTTTCAACGTGCTTGGAGAGCCGATTGATAATTTAGGTCCTGTAGATACTCGTACAACATCTCCCATTCATAGATCTGCGCCTACCTTTATACAATTAGATACAAAATTATCTATTTTTGAAACAGGAATAAAAGTAGTAGATCTTTTAGCTCCTTATCGTCGTGGAGGAAAAATAGGACTTTTCGGTGGAGCTGGAGTGGGTAAAACAGTACTTATTATGGAATTGATCAATAACATTGCCAAAGCTCATGGAGGTGTATCTGTATTTGGCGGAGTAGGTGAGCGTACTCGCGAGGGAAATGATCTTTATATGGAAATGAAAGAATCTGGAGTAATTAATGAACAAAATATTGCAGAATCCAAAGTAGCTTTAGTATATGGTCAAATGAATGAACCACCCGGAGCTCGTATGAGAGTTGGTTTAACTGCCCTAACTATGGCGGAATATTTTCGAGATGTCAATGAGCAAGATGTACTTCTATTTATCGACAATATCTTCCGCTTCGTTCAAGCAGGATCTGAAGTATCTGCCTTATTGGGTCGAATGCCCTCTGCTGTGGGTTATCAACCCACTCTTAGTACTGAAATGGGTTCTTTACAAGAAAGAATCACTTCTACCAAAGAAGGGTCCATAACTTCTATTCAAGCAGTTTATGTACCTGCCGACGATTTAACTGACCCTGCTCCTGCTACGACATTTGCACATTTAGATGCTACTACTGTACTATCAAGAGGATTAGCCGCCAAAGGTATCTATCCAGCAGTAGATCCTTTAGATTCAACCTCAACTATGCTCCAACCTCGAATCGTTGGTGAAGAACATTATGAGACTGCGCAACGAGTTAAACAAACTTTACAACGTTACAAAGAACTTCAAGACATTATAGCTATCCTTGGCTTGGACGAATTATCCGAAGAAGATCGCTTAACCGTAGCAAGAGCACGAAAAATTGAGCGTTTCTTATCACAACCTTTTTTCGTAGCAGAAGTTTTTACCGGTTCGGCTGGAAAATATGTTGGTCTAGTAGAAACAATTAGAGGGTTTAATTTGATTCTTTCTGGAGAATTAGACGGTCTTCCTGAACAAGCCTTTTATTTGGTAGGTAATATCGATGAAGCTACTGCGAAGGCTACGAACTTAGAAACGGAGAGCAATTTGAAGAAATGACTTTAAATCTTTGTGTATTGACCCCCAATCGAATTGTTTGGGATTCAGAAGTGAAGGAAATCATTTTACCTACTAATAGCGGACAAATTGGAGTATTACCTAATCATGCGCCTATTGCCTCAGCTGTCGATATAGGTATTTTGAGAATACGTCTTAAAGACCAATGGTTAACAATGGCTCTGATGGGGGGGTTTGCTAGAATAAATAATAATGAGATAACTGTTTTAGTAAATGATGCGGAAAAGGGTAGTGACATTGATCCACAAGAAGCACAGCAAACTCTTGAAATAGCAGAAACTAATTTGAATAAGGCTGAAGGCAAGAGACAAACAATTGAGGCAAATCTAGCTCTTAGACGAGCTAGAACACGAGTAGAGGCTATCAATGTTATTTCATAACAAGTTGAAATTGATGCGTCCCAATATCCGAAAACAATAAAAAGAAAAAAGAAACAGTCAGAAGAAAAAAGTAAGTAGAAAAGCTTATTAGATACCACAGTCAAAGGTATCTAATAAGTTATAACTATACCTTACCTACTATTGGATTTGAACCAATGACTCCCGCCGTATGAAAGCAATACTCTAACCACTGAGTTAAGTAGGTAATTTAGGACTCCTCCTCAAAAAAAAAAAAAGAAGAGTACCCATCTATCAGATTAATTGATTATAAATGTAAAATTACTGATAAGCAATACCAACCCCCGTTCAAGGGATTCGATCATGTAATATTCATCTTGACAAGCAATTATCTTCATACTATGATAAAATATGTATCAAAAACACAAGGGCTGTAGCTCAGTTAGGTAGAGCACCTCGTTTACACGAGCGCCAATGCTTTTTTTCAGAGGAGTTCATCTTGTAATTAAAAAAGTTTATCTTATAGTAAGAAATCGGTGTCTTACTCCATTTTAAGGAACAAAACAAGAGAACACTAGCCTGACAAAGGGTTTAGCCATAAAATCGAATCCATAATTGATTTGAGATATTGATAAGGTGAATACCCATTTCTCGTCAATGCTAAACATAAAGGGTATAGGGACCTAAAAAAGATTATCTTTTCTTCCTATTTTATGAACTTTAAGGTGTATGAAGTGTCATTTCTTATCTTCTATTTTAATTTTAGTAGGTGGATAAAGAGTCCATTTAACTTAAGTTGATCTAGGCCAGAAGCAGACCTACGTCAAGATAATCCTTCTTTGAAACACTTTGGTAGTGCTCTTTGATTGTTATACAAATAAAAAAGAAGAGCATAGGGAATCATCTCTTTATTCTTTACTGTAAAAAAAAAAAAAGATGGTGGACTAACTAATATTTTTATCAGTTAATGAAAAAGCTCAATGCAAAAAAAAATGCATGTTGGGTTTTGAAAACAATTTAAATCATTTAGATAATAATTAGTTTGATCTGTTTTACCGAGAAGGTCTACGGTTCGAGTCCGTATAGCCCTAATATTCCTACAGATACTAATAATATTAATACTATTTTGGATCGAATAGATCTCATTACTAAGACTATTACTAAAAAAAAAACAATTTGTAACTTTCTATTCGAACATATTCATATTCGATAGAATAATATTAATATTAGTATATTCAGCTAGTCTAAAAAAATGGAGACTTTAGACTAAAAATGAAAATGAATTTGGTATATTTTCTACATTCAGAGGAGTACTTTTATGTTTCTTCTTTACGAATATGATATTTTTTGGGCATTTCTAATAATATCAAGTTTGATTCCTATTTTGGCATTTCTAATTTCTGGAATTTTAGCCCCCATTAGCAAGGGACCGGAAAAACTTTCTAGTTATGAATCCGGAATAGAACCAATAGGCGATGCTTGGTTACAATTTCGAATCCGTTATTATATGTTTGCTCTCATTTTTGTTGTTTTTGATGTTGAAACGGTTTTTCTTTATCCATGGGCAATGAGTTTCGATGTATTAGGGGTATCCGTATTTTTAGAAGCTTTCTTATTCGTGCTTATCCTAATTGTTGGTTCAGTTTATGCATGGCGAAAGGGGGCATTAGAATGGTCTTAATTCTTGACTATTTAGACAATTAGAAAAAAAAATATTGAGACAATTATGAATTCCATTGAGTTTCCCTTACTTGATCAAACAACCCAAAATTCAGTTATTTCAACGACATTAAATGATTTTTCAAATTGGTCAAGATTATCCAGTTTATGGCCGCTTCTTTATGGTACGAGTTGTTGCTTCATTGAATTTGCTTCATTAATAGGATCACGATTCGATTTTGATCGTTATGGACTAGTACCACGATCGAGTCCTAGGCAGGCGGACCTAATTTTAACAGCGGGCACTGTAACTATGAAAATGGCCCCTTCTTTAGTTCGATTATATGAACAAATGCCCGAACCTAAATATGTTATTGCTATGGGAGCCTGTACAATTACGGGGGGGATGTTTAGTACCGATTCTTATAGTACTGTTCGAGGCGTAGATAAGCTAATTCCTGTAGATGTATATTTGCCGGGCTGTCCACCTAAACCGGAGGCCATTATAGATGCTATAACAAAACTTCGTAAGAAAATATCTCGAGAAATATATGAAGATCCAATGAGTTTTCAACGAGAGAATAGATGTTTTACTACCAACCATAAGTTTCATGTTGGATACAGTACTTATACTGACAATTATGGTCAAGAATTTTTCTATCAACCGCCATCTACTTCAGAGATATCGTCTGACACATTTTTTTAAAGTACAATAATAAAAAGCAATTCCTTTTTTAAAAATTTCATCGTATTTTAAAAATTTCATCGTAATAGAAAATACTAATACCAAACTCATAAAAAAAATTTAGGAGAAGCAAAAAATGCAAGGTCGTTTGTCTTCTTGGCTAGTCAAACATGGACTAATTCATAGATCCTTGGGTTTCGATTACCTAGGAATAGAGACTTTACAAATAAAGCCCGAGGATTGGCATTCCATTGCTGTCATTTTATATGTATATGGTTACAATTATCTACGTTCTCAATGTGCCTATGATGTAGCACCCGGAGGACTCTTAGCTAGTGTATATCATTTTACAAGAATAGAGTATGGTATAAATCAACCCGAAGAGGTATGCATAAAAATATTTGTATCAAGAAAAAATCCCAGAATTCCTTCGATTTTTTGGGTTTGGAAAAGTGCGGATTTTCAAGAAAAGGAATCTTATGATATGTTGGGAATCTCTTATGATAGTCATCCGCGTCTAAGACGTATTTTAATGCCCGAAAATTGGATAGGATGGCCTTTGCGTAAAGATTATATTGCTCCAAATTTTTATGAAATACAAGATGCTCACTAAATGATAAAAATAATAAACTAATCCAAACTTCTGCAACCCCAGTCAAAGAATATAAGTACATTCTGTTATAGATCAGACAAAATAATTGATTGACATTAAATCAGGCAGAGTAATGGAAGTTGCATTCAGATATTATTATGTGAGAAATCACAAAATTCAGAAATAATAGAATGAATAATTATAGGGTTTAAAATAGGATGGATAGGAGTTTCTTAAGATTCTAAAACAAAAACAATACTGAGTTCTTATCAGCCAAGCCAATAAAAGAAATAGGATGAACTGCAAAAATTCTTTATCTTTATAATAAACTAATTCTTTATCTTTATAATAAACTATATAACGTGCACATCACCATCAATTATACGGCCACGAAAAAAAAAACACAAAGAAAAGGGCTCGATTCTATTTTGGTAATCCTTCTCAGATGAATTCTTAATATTCTCACTCCACCCCAGAACTTCGACTTTTAGGTCTTTTAACCAACTAATTAAACCACTCGAATATTATGGAAATAGAAACCTTTTTTTGTATCGCAGAAAAAAAAGGAAAAAAATAGATAAAGAATTCATTATCTATATATCTATATCTATATATATATAGATACTATAGATAAGCGAATATACCTAATAAAAAATTGCATCTATTCTTTAATCATCTAGGAAAAGTATATCTACAGATACCTAAATAGATCAAAGAAATATGTTATGTATCAGAATCTAGAAGAACACAAATTTGTATGAGTATCTATCCCCCATATTCATTAAAATGAATATGGGGGATAGATACTCATACAAATGAATCTTGTGTCAGGAACCAGATTTGAACTGGTGACACGAGGATTTTCAGTCCTCTGCTCTACCAACTGAGCTATCCCGACCATTCTTGAAGCTTAATACTTTGATTTTAAAAGATTTTTAAAATCTATGTTAATGAATCTATATCAACTAAGTAAAAAAAAAGTTTGTAAGTGAGTTTCCGCAGTAATAATTATTTTTTATTGTTAATCGTTAATTACGCATATGAAAATTCCTTGCTAAAAAATAAGATATTAATTTATACATTTCTGATTAAAAAAAATTCTATGTGTTTCACATATATATTTATATCTATTCCAAAACTCGTCCCTTGTCATTATGATAGATAAGAAAATTATGATAGATAGGAAATTGATGAAAATAAAAATTCCAATTTCGTTGGGAAATAATAAATCGAATAAAACACATAAATAAGGACTTCAAGATAGAGAGGATATAGGAAAAAAATTAGAAAATGAAAAAGTATTTTTGGGGATAGAGGGACTTGAACCCTCATGATTTCTTAAGTCGACGGATTTTCCTCTTACTTTCAATTTCATTGTTGTCGGTATTGACATGTAGAATAGGACTCTATCTTTATTCTCATCTGATTTATCAGTTCTTCAAGGGTTTTAGCCGATTATGATGAAGTGAATAATTTCATCAATAAATATTCCATCTTTTCTTCAACTTCGAATTGATTTGATTCACATTTTTCATTTGTGAATATTTTTATCACAAATAGATCTTCAATAATAAAATAAAAAGTAACAAATTGAAAGAGTATTTCAGTATATATATATGTTTCTAAATGTTTATCTTTGATCCATTCCTGTAATTTTGGTGAAAGGATTCTTTTACTAATGCAATAAAAAAAGTCGTCAATTTCGTTTGTTAGAACAGCTTCCATAGAGTCTCTGCACCTATCCCTTTTTTATTATCACTTTCTGAATTTTTATTTGTTTTCAGAAAACAGGATTTGGCTCAGGATTGCCCATTGTGAATTCCAGGGTTTCTCTGAATTTGAAAATTATTACTTGGTAAGTTTCCATACCAAAACTCAATCCAATTAAGTCCGTAGCGTCTACCAATTTCGCCATATCCCCATCTTTTTTTTTATTTGAATCTGATTATAATAGAATGCTTTTTTTTTCATTTCTATTATGAGAATTATGCGGGAACTTTTGAATTCATTAAATACATATTATTTTATTAAATATTAAAAACCCCTTTCTCCAATTTTATAGATTTTATTTCATCTATATTGGATACCTTTATTTGTTTGAATCAGAACTAATTCTAATATCTATATATTAACAATTCAATATACACAGATATAGACCACATATCTACTTATCTTCTATGTACCTACTTATCTTCTTTTTTCATACAATTTAGAATACTCGAATGGTCGATTCTTTTTTTTTTTTTGTTTTTGCTTAAAAAAAAAAAGAAAATAAACAATCCATTTATTCATATACAATTTATATAACTAAAACGAATCTAGTGGCTAAAAAAAACCATTCTTTTAATTGAATATAATATAGAATTAGACATTTACTTAGAAATATGGAATTCCTTAATAAATATTTACTAAAATTTATATTTATTCAAATTTACTTTAAGTACTAATAAATAATCTTTTTGAAAGAAATCAATTTAATAATATATATCTAGAATAGTAGATCGAAATAAATTATATTAAATAAATTATATTAATATAATATTAATTATTATCTTGCACTTTATGTTATCAGATAAAATAAATAATAGAAATAATAAAAATTGGGTTTGATTTTCTATATTTTCTTTCTCTATTTTTGATGTTTGTATTAATTTGAATTTTGTTATAAATAACTAAAAATTGATAACTAAGATCCCATTCAATTCTTCTGCATATGTATATTTCGTTTACATTAGCCGGTTTAGCTCAGAGGTTAGAGCATCGCATTTGTAATGCGATGGTCATCGGTTCGAATCCGATAACCGGCTTTTCTCTATTTGTTTTTTACATAATTGATAATATCTTTTTTAGAAATAAAAAATTGGGAGAGTTCGATCTCTGCGGAAGAAATCAAGAAATTAACCTACTTTTTTGTATTCTTTTATATACAATAAATTCGGATATTGATAAAATTCATCTAATTCTTCTTTGTACTATAAAACTTTAGTAGATTTCGCTTCATTTAGAATTCTATAATATTTTTCATTTCGTTTAGTTTTCATTTCGATTTATAAGATTTTTCATTTTAAAAAAGGAGTTTTTATGTCACGTTACAGAGGACCTCGTTTCAAAAAAATACGTCGTCTAGGATATTTACCAGGACTTACTAGTAAAAGGCCAACAGTCAAAAACGAATTTCGAAATCAATTGCGCTTCAGTAAAAAATCTCAATATCGTATTCGTTTAGAAGAAAAACAAAAATTGCGTTTTCATTATGGTCTTACAGAACGACAATTGCTTAAATACGTTCGTATCTCCGGAAAAGCTAAAGGATCAACTGGTCAGGTTTTATTACAACTACTTGAAATGCGCTTGGATAACATACTTTTTCGATTGGGTATGGCTGCGACTATTCCTCAAGCCCGCCAATTTATAAACCATAGACATGTTTTAACTATTCCTCAAGCCCGCCAATTTATAAACCATAGACATGTTTTAGTTAATGGTCGTATAGTGGATATACCAAGTTATCGTTGTAAACCTCAAGATATTATTACAGCAAAGGATGAACAAAAATCTAAAACTCTTATTCAAAATTATTTTGATTCAGCCCCCCATGAGAAATTGCCAAATCATTTGACTGTTCACCCTTTCCAATATAAAGGTTTAATTAATCAAATAATAGATAATAAATGGGTTGGTTTGAAAATAAATGAATTACTGGTTGTAGAATATTATTCTCGTCAAACTTAAACTTAACTAAAATAACAAGAGTTTTTTTTACAAGGATTTTCTGCTATTCATATATCATAGACATGGATATGCGAAAATTTTTATTCCTTGCCCACCCGTTATCCACTATTTTTTGTATTACCGAAAAATGAGGAATATAAAGTTGTCCATATCAACAAACAAATTTGAAATATGAAATAATGGTATGCATTGGGATGAGTAATATTGATGAATTTGGTAAAGATTCGGAAAGAGAGGGATTCGAACCCCCGGTAAACAAAAAGCCTACATAGCAGTTCCAATGCTACGCCTTGAACCACTCGGCCATCTCTCCTATATAATGATGCCCAGAAACCGGTTGAATGTTGAATAGTGAATCAATCCTATTTTTCATAAATGCATAAAACCTATTCAAACTATAAAAATACAAAGTAAAATTAAAAAAAAACCTCCTACAAGGTCTTAGGATAAACAAATTTGATTGATGAGTTCATTTTTACGTTATTTCGCACTGTATTATAATTATACAATTCCTTTATTTGTGGGATTGATTTCTCACACCATGATTAATTAAATTATAGAATGGATTTCTACCTATGCCTAGATCTCGGATAAATGAAAATTTTATAGATAAGACCTTTTCAATTGTAGCCAATATCTTATTACGAATAATTCCGACAACTTCAGGAGAAAAAAGGGCATTCACTTATTACAGAGATGGTGTGATTTGATTCCATTTTTTTTGACCGATTTCGGTCAAAAAAAAATGGAATGGAAAAACCCCACGCGTGTTGAAGGTGAAATTTGTAAATAAAAGGATTAATTCCTTCTGTCGTGTATCCTCGATTAATGAAGCCTTATATGCTTGAATTTTAGGTTTCTAGTATTAAGCGAAAGGTTATACCTATACTTATGGGGTTAGGTCAACCCCAAATTACTAGTACTGATAGGCAACATTGGGAAAGAAGCACTACGCTTGGGAATCAAGGACACGAAAACTTTGTATCTATCTATATCCATGGCTTATCGAGATTGGGACTAACAGGAATGGTTGGGACAATAAATATCCATCTCGTTCATATTTTGGATACCCATAGAACCATCGAAGATTATTGAGGTGACTAATTCCAGGAAATTAAGCAGCGTAGAGGACAAAGAAATTGTTGAAGTTCTTATTTTTTTTTATCAAGTACCTACATACTTAATGTTAAGAAATAATTTTTGACAGGAAGGTTGGCTAGAGATTTATTGTAAAAACACTAGCTCTGTTCAGTTGAGAATGAGAATACTGGAATATTTTTTGATTTGATGGATTTTTCTCATTACACACATAAGGGGGGAGCCGTATGAGATGAAAATCTCACGTACAGTTCTGGAGCGGAGATTCTTTGAACCGAATGACGACCGTAACGGATGTCAGCTCAATCTGAAGGAAATTATGCAGAAGCTTTACAGAATTATTATGAGGCTATGCGACTGGAAATTGATCCCTATGATCGAAGTTATATACTTTATAACATAGGCCTTATTCACACAAGTAACGGAGAACATACTAAAGCTTTGGAATATTATTTTCGGGCGCTCGAACGAAACCCATTTTTACCCCAAGCTTTTAATAATATGGCCGTGATCTGTCATTACGTGCGACTATCTCCACTATAGAAAGAAAAAAGAAAAGAACAAGCAAATCCACAAATTTTAATATAAGAAATATAGAAATATAAATAATTATAAATAAGAAAGGCTTTCTACATATATATATCGTTCAAAACAACGATTTTTATCAGCTGTAGCAAAGAAACTTCATAGAAGTAAAAATATGAAGAAATCGATATGTCTAGATACCCTCTTTTTCTATGGATAAAAGATCTAATTGATAAAGGAAGCATCGTAAGGATCAATTAACACGGTTTTCAATCGATATAATAAAAACTGCTTCCTTATCTCATGATAAATAAAGAAGTCAGGAATCCACTTATGTAATAAAAAGGATCCCCTGGTATTTTGAGCAGCGGTGTAGTATCAAATCCCAAAGATAGAAAGTATTTTCTCTTTACTTATAAGAACTTATAAGATAAGAAAGAAAAAACTTTTACCAAGATTCTATAGAAATGAATCTATCATATATTTTTGTATATGATATATAAAATCGAGATAGTTACCTTTCAGAAAATTAGAATTAGGGCGTTAATGCCAATGCTTGATTCCCTTTTCTGAAGGTAGGAGAAAAGATAAAACTAAAAAAAAAGATGAAATTCTTTGAAATTCTTTATTTATTAGTAAAAATGAAAGTTTGAAACTCATATTAATAATTTCTTTTTTTCTTTTAGTTAACTTCAAGATAATAGAACAAAAAAAGAATTGACTACTGAGCCGTATGAGTCAGGAAATTCTCAAGTACGGTTCTAAGGAAAGGAATTGACTCACCTATTTCGACCGAGGAGAACAGGCCATTCGGCAGGGAGACTCAGAAGTTGCGGAGTCTTGGTTTAATCAAGCCGCTGAATATTGGAAACAAGCTATAGCTCTCACCCCCGGTAATTATATTGCAGCACAGAATTGGTTGAAGATCACAGGGCGTTTTGAATAAGAACACTCTGTTTCTTTTTTTTCTTATATATTTATCTATCTATATAAAGATATAGATAGATAAATATATATTGTTATAAATTCTTGTTTCTTGTCCCTATCAAATTCAAAAATCATTTCTATAGGAACGACCAATCACATAATTTAAATATATCCCTTCTAATTTTGTTCGATTTTGTCTAGTATTTCATAGAAATAAACGAGATGTGGATACAGTAGATAATTTTCTCCTTTTTTCTGTTATTTAAACTAATATTCAATCAAATTAAGAAAAGAGACCTTCAAAAAAAGAAATAAAATATAGGTATATTGCCTAATAATGAATGCTAATGCCTGCTCAATTTGAAATAGAGTACATACTTATACTTTATCTAAAAAAAAAAATAAAATCTAAGGAATAGAATTAGAATAAAATCTGAATACATTTGATTAGGCTGCACGAAAAATTATTGAACTTCCATTCAGAGTTCCCAAAAAGGTCTTAGAAGATTAAAATAGGTCCGTTGAGCGCCTCACTCTTATGTCATAATAGATTCGAACACTTGCCCCGAATTGACTTCGAGATCATAATTGTTCTAGTGAAAAACTAAAGAAATGAAATTTACTAAGATATCCAATACATGAGAGATAGGAGAGAACAAAACTCAATAGAAACATCTCTAATAAGTTCACTAATTCTGTTTTATGTTGGCAGGTCTCTTTGTATGTGTTGTCTGGAAAGAGGAGGACTCAATGATTATTCGTTCACCGGAACCAGAAGTTAAAATTTTGGTAGATAGGGATCCTATAAAAACTTCTTTTGAGGAATGGGCAAAACCTGGTCATTTCTCAAGAACAATAGCTAAGGGACCAGATACTACTACTTGGATCTGGAACCTACATGCTGACGCTCATGATTTTGATAGCCATACTAATGATTTAGAGGAGATTTCCCGAAAAGTTTTTAGTGCGCATTTTGGCCAACTCTCTATCATCTTTCTTTGGCTGAGTGGCATGTATTTTCATGGTGCTCGTTTTTCCAATTATGAGGCATGGTTAAGTGATCCTACTCACATTAGGCCTAGTGCTCAGGTGGTTTGGCCAATAGTGGGTCAAGAAATATTGAATGGTGATGTAGGGGGGGGGTTCCGAGGAATACAAATAACCTCTGGTTTTTTTCAGATTTGGAGAGCATCTGGAATAACTAATGAATTACAACTCTATTGTACTGCAATTGGTGCATTGGTCTTTGCAGCCTTAATGCTTTTTGCTGGTTGGTTTCATTATCACAAAGCTGCTCCAAAATTGGCTTGGTTCCAAGATGTAGAATCTATGTTGAATCACCATTTGACAGGGCTCCTAGGGTTGGGGTCTCTTTCTTGGGCAGGACATCAAATACATGTATCTTTACCGATTAACCAATTTCTAAATGCTGCAGTAGATCCCAAAGAGATACCACTTCCTCATGAATTTATCCTAAATCGGGATCTTTTGGCTCAACTTTATCCGAGTTTTTCCGAGGGAGCAACCCCATTTTTTACCTTGAATTGGTCAAAATACGGAGAATTTCTTACTTTTCGTGGAGGATTAGATCCAGTAACTGGAGGTTTATGGCTGACCGATATTATACACCATCATTTAGCTATTGCAATTCTTTTCTTGATAGCGGGTCACATGTATAGGACCAACTGGGGTATTGGTCACAATATAAAAGACATTTTAGAGGCACATAAAGGTCCATTTACAGGCCAGGGTCATAAAGGTATATATGAGATTCTAACAACGTCATGGCATGCTCAATTATCTATTAATCTAGCTATGTTAGGCTCTTTGACCATTGTTGTAGCTCACCATATGTATTCTATGCCTCCTTATCCATACCTAGCTACTGACTATGGTACACAACTGTCATTGTTTACACATCACATGTGGATTGGTGGATTTCTCATAGTCGGTGCTGCTGCGCATGCAGCGATTTTTATGGTAAGAGATTATGATCCGACTATTCGATACAACGATCTATTAGATCGTGTCCTTAGACATCGTGATTCAATCATATCACATCTTAACTGGGTATGTATCTTTTTAGGTTTTCACAGTTTTGGTTTGTATATTCATAATGATACCATGAGCGCATTAGGGCGCCCTCAAGATATGTTTTCAGATACTGCTATACAATTACAGCCGATCTTTGCTCAATGGATACAAAATACCCACGCTTTAGCACCTGGCACAACAGCCCCAGGTGCAGCAACAAGTACCAGTTTGACTTGGGGAGGTGAAAATTTAGTAGCAGTGGGCGGTAAAGTTGCTTTGTTACCTATTCCTTTAGGAACTGCGGATTTTTTGGTCCATCATATTCATGCATTTACAATTCATGTAACAGTATTGATACTCTTAAAGGGTGTTCTATTTGCTCGTAGTTCACGATTGATACCGGATAAAGCAAATCTAGGTTTTCGTTTCCCTTGTGATGGACCTGGAAGAGGGGGGACATGCCAAGTATCCGCTTGGGATCATGTCTTCTTAGGACTATTTTGGATGTACAATTCAATTTCCGTAGTTATATTCCATTTCAGTTGGAAAATGCAGTCAGATGTTTGGGGTAGTATAAGTGATCAAGGGATAGTAACTCATATCACAGGAGGAAATTTTGCGCAGAGTTCCATTACCATTAATGGGTGGCTTCGTGATTTCTTATGGGCGCAGGCATCCCAGGTAATTCAGTCTTATGGTTCTTCATTATCTGCATATGGTCTTTTTTTCTTGGGTGCACATTTTGTATGGGCTTTTAGTTTAATGTTTCTATTCAGCGGGCGTGGTTATTGGCAAGAACTTATTGAATCCATTGTTTGGGCTCATAATAAATTAAAAGTTGCTCCTGCTACTCAGCCCAGAGCCTTGAGCATTGTACAAGGACGTGCTGTAGGAGTAACACATTACCTTCTAGGTGGAATTGCCACAACATGGGCATTCTTCTTAGCAAGAATTATTGCAGTAGGATAATAGCTAGGAGGATTTGAAAATCATTATGGCATTAAGATTTCCAAGCTTTAGTCAAGGCTTAGCTCAAGACCCCACTACTCGTCGTATTTGGTTTGGTATTGCTACCGCACATGACTTCGAAAGTCATGATGATATTACTGAGGAACGTCTTTATCAGAATATTTTTGCTTCTCATTTCGGGCAATTAGCAATCATTTTTCTGTGGACTTCCGGGAATCTCTTTCATGTAGCTTGGCAAGGTAATTTTGAGACATGGGTACAGGATCCTTTACATGTAAGACCTATTGCTCATGCAATTTGGGATCCTCATTTTGGTCAACCAGCTGTAGAAGCTTTTACTCGAGGGGGTGCTCTAGGTCCTGTTAATATAGCCTATTCTGGTGTTTATCAGTGGTGGTATACAATCGGTTTACGTACTAATGGGGATCTTTATACTGGAGCTATTTTTCTATTAATACTTTCTATTATATCTTTAATAGCAGGTTGGTTACACCTACAACCAAAATGGAAACCGAGTGTTTCGTGGTTTAAAAATGCCGAATCCCGCCTCAATCATCATTTGTCAGGACTATTCGGAGTAAGTTCCTTGGCTTGGACAGGGCATTTAGTTCATGTTGCTATTCCGGGGTCCAGGGGGGAATCCGTTCGATGGAACAATTTATTAGATATCTTGCCGCACCCCGAGGGATTAGGTCCATTTTTTACAGGTCAGTGGAATCTTTATGCTCAAAACCCAGATTCCAATAATCATATATTTGGTACCCCTCAAGGAGCAGGAACTGCTATTCTAACACTTCTCGGAGGATTTCATCCGCAAACTCAAAGTTTATGGTTAACTGATATTGCACACCATCATTTGGCTATTGCGTTTATTTTTCTAGTTGCTGGCCATATGTATAGAACTAATTTCGGGATTGGTCACAGTATTAAAGATCTTTTAGAAGCACATACTCCTCCGGGGGGTAGATTGGGGCGTGGGCATAAGGGTCTTTATGATACAATCAATAATTCAATTCATTTTCAATTAGGTCTTGCTCTAGCCTCTTTAGGGGTTATTACTTCCTTGGTAGCACAACACATGTACTCTTTACCTGCTTATGCGTTTATAGCGCAAGACTTTACTACTCAAGCTGCCTTATATACTCATCATCAATATATAGCAGGCTTCATTATGACAGGGGCTTTTGCTCATGGAGCTATCTTTTTTATTAGAGATTATAATCCAGAGCAGAATCAAGATAATGTCTTGGCAAGAATGTTAGACCATAAAGAAGCTATCATATCCCACTTAAGTTGGGCTAGCCTCTTTCTGGGGTTCCATACTCTGGGACTTTATGTCCATAACGATGTCATGCTTGCTTTTGGTACTCCGGAGAAACAAATTTTGATTGAACCTATATTTGCCCAATGGATACAATCTGCTCATGGTAAAACTTCCTATGGGTTCGATATACTTTTATCTTCAACGAACAGTCCGGCGTTCAATGCGGGACGAAGCATATGGTTGCCTGGTTGGTTAAACGCTGTAAATGAGAATAGTAATTCTCTATTCTTAACAATAGGGCCTGGAGACTTCTTGGTTCATCATGCTATTGCTCTTGGTTTACATACAACTACTTTGATTTTAGTAAAAGGTGCTTTGGATGCGCGTGGTTCTAAGTTAATGCCTGATAAAAAAGATTTTGGTTATAGTTTTCCTTGTGATGGCCCGGGACGAGGCGGAACTTGTGATATTTCCGCTTGGGACGCATTTTATTTGGCAGTTTTCTGGATGTTAAATACCATTGGATGGGTTACTTTTTATTGGCATTGGAAACACATTACACTATGGCAGGGTAATATTTCACAGTTTAATGAATCTTCTACCTATTTGATGGGATGGTTAAGAGATTATCTATGGTTGAACTCTTCACAACTTATCAATGGATATAACCCTTTTGGTATGAATAGTTTATCAGTCTGGGCATGGATGTTCTTGTTTGGACATCTTGTTTGGGCTACTGGATTTATGTTCTTAATTTCTTGGCGCGGATATTGGCAGGAATTGATTGAAACTTTGGCATGGGCTCATGAACGTACACCTTTGGCTAATTTGATTCGATGGAGAGATAAACCAGTGGCTCTTTCCATTGTGCAAGCAAGATTGGTTGGACTAGCCCACTTTTCCGTAGGTTATATATTTACTTATGCAGCCTTCTTAATTGCCTCTACATCGGGCAAATTCGGTTAATTGAATTCTTTATTATATATATCTGGCAAGAATCTCATTTCCTTCTATAGGGAAGAGAAGCCACTTATACATCTAGGATCCGACTTCTATCATTGATGCTAATAGCAAATTAACCATTATGGCAAGGAAAAGTGTTATTCAGAGGGAAAAGAAGAGACAAAAATTGGAACAGAAATATCATTTGATTCGCCGATCCTCAAAAAAAGAAATAAGCAAAGTTCCGTCGTTAAGTGAGAAATGGGAAATTCATGGAAAATTAGAATCACTACCGCGTAATAGTGCACCTATACGTCTTCATCGACGTTGTTTTTCGACCGGAAGACCGAGAGCTAATTATCGAGACTTTGGATTATCTGGACACATACTTCGGGAAATGGTTCATGCATGTTTCTTGCCGGGTGCAACAAGATCCAGTTGGTAAGGATTTCCAATTATCTTCATTTTTTTCATTTTATTATCAGCGATCATAGGAGGGTCCCTTTACCGTTATGTATAAATGGTTTATTCTATTTATATAGATATGGTAAAGGGACGCATTCCATCTTTGTTTTTGTTCATTAGTTATCAATTCTTTTCTTTATCGCGGAGTAGAGCAACTTGGTAGCTCGCAAGGCTCATAACCTTGAGGTTACGGGTTCAAATCCCGTCTCCGCAACTTTTTGAATTTGATAAAAAAACAAGGTTTCAAGAAGAAGGGCATTATACGCAGTAAATTCTATGGCATTTTTCATACTATGACTATTAAATACATAGGGCGGATAGCGGGAATCGAACCCGCGTCTTCTCCTTGGCAAAGAGAAATTTTACCATTCGACTATATCCGCGTTTTCATTGTACTTGATATGCGATTCTATTTATACAGAGATGGGCCTGATATTCTATATAGGGATATAGGGATAATGAAAAAGAAATTTAGATAATAGATATTGTCTCCCAAATAAAATATTTTCTATTACTATTCATTTTTATCAAGAATTCCCATTTCTATTATTACATTTCTATTATTATATATGGTTTTTTTCTATATATCTATATAATTGAATTGAAATTATCATTCTATCGAATATTTTGATTTACTTTTTTCTTAAAAAAGTAAGTTCCTATTAATAAAAAATTATATTTATCTATATAGAGATACAGATAGATATTCTATATTATTAAATACTAGACGACGTATAAATAGATTTATAGTATTTCATTTGAATATTCTATTCATATCATATTAATATGAATAGAATATTCAAATGAAATTCAAATTTTTATAGTTCATTTTTTCTATTTTATTTCTTTTAGTTTCACAATGTACCACCATATAAGTATAAGATATAAGATTTTTCCAATAGAAGAAGTTTACTCCCCCTTAGAATGTAATGTGTTATAGTTTTCTTTTTTTTTTTTAGGAACTGATCTATTCCCTTTATGGCTGACAATCCGAAAGAATTCTGAGGGAGGGGTCATTTCATTTTTAATCTAGAATAAAAAGAACTTCAAGAAATGAGAGAATTAAGAATACCCACTAGAAACACTAATCCAATCCATAATGATGTACCGGAAAATAGAACATTTTTGTTATTTGACCAACCTTCAGGAGAAGCAAATACAACAGGTACACTAATCAATAAAATAAATGAAATAGCAATTAATGCAAAAACAGCTAATTGGAAAGCAATAGTCATGTTTCTAATCCTCCAATTTACCAACAAAAGAACTTTACCATTTGATCCCTCAACCCCTGGATGCCTTTCTTAATATTCATTGAAAAAAAAATTTGTAAATGGAAAAACGCAGAAGGGTTTTATCATGAATTCATTGATTTTGTTTATTATCAACCCTTTTGAGGCTTGGATCGAGGATAGTTTTTTTACTTCACAAAAAGGCATGCTGGATTTTGTACCTATATACATACCGATAGAAAACTAAACCAATAAATTCACATTGAATATCTTTCCTATGGGTCGATAAAAGGGTATCAATTCAAATACTCATGGTCTACTCAGTGGAATAAAGATAAAAAAATATATATATTAGCTTTTGGAGAGATGGCTGAGTGGTTGATAGCCCCGGTCTTGAAAACCGGTATAGTTTGAAACAAAGAATTATCGAGGGTTCGAATCCCTCTCTCTCCTTTTTCTCGATGAATAGATTTGTTTATTTTCTTAGTTTCTATCGAATCTTTTTTTCGGACTGGGCTATATATCCTCAACATCCCGAAAAAAAGATTCGATAGAAACTAAGAAAATAGGAAAATAAATTCTTCTTTACGACTCGCTCTACTCAACCAAATATTTATAGTAAAAAAAAGGGATTTCTACTTCATTGGATCTCACGTCTCAATTAAGAGGAGTCATGGAAAGAACAGGTTCAAAATCGCGATCAATTCCTTTTTCAAATCCTGCGGCAGCTGCGCGAGCTCTTCCCGCGTGCCATAAATGGCCTACAAATAGAAAGAATCCTAGAACAAAATGAGAAGTAGCTAACCAACTTCTAGGAGAAACATAATTGACTGCATTAATCTCTGTAGCTACGCCACCCACGGAATTTAATGAACCTAAAGGAGCATGAGTCATATATTCCGCAGAACGACGTTCTTGCCAAGGCTGTATATCTTTTTTCAGTCTACTCAAGTCTAAACCATTAGGACCCCTTAGAGGTTCTAACCAAGGAGCACGCAAATCCCAAAAACGCATAGTTTCTCCGCCAAAAATAACTTCTCCAGTCGGGGAACGCATTAGATATTTACCTAAACCTGTAGGTCCTTGAGCAGATCCTACATTAGCCCCAAGACGTTGGTCTCTAACTAGAAAAGTAAATGCTTGAGCTTGAGAAGCTTCTGGACCAGTGGGCCCATAAAACTCACTAGGATAAGCGGTATTATTAAACCAGACAAAGCAACAAGCAATAAAACCAAAAACAGATAAAGCACCTAAACTATAAGATAAGTAAGCTTCTCCAGACCATACAAGTGCACGCCGAGCCCATGCAAAGGGTTTGGTTAAGATATGCCAGATTCCACCAAGTATACAAATGGAACCCAACCATACATGCCCTCCAATAATATCTTCCAAATCGTCCACACTAACAATCCACCCTTCGCCCCCAAAAGGCGATTTTAATAAATATCCAAATAGAATACTTGGACTAAGGGTCAAATTGGTTATTTTTCTTACATCTCCCCCCCCCGGAGCCCATGTATCATATATACCTCCAAAATAAAGAGCCTTGAATACTAGAAGAAAAGCACCTATACCTAACAAGATTAAGTGAATACCCAAAATTGTAGTCATTTTATTTCTATCTTTCCATACATAACCGAAGAACGGAAAAGATTCTTCAAGAGTCTCAGGTCCCAGAAGTGCATGATAAATACCGCCAAAGCCCAATACTGCAGAGGAAATTAAGTGAAGTACTCCAGACACAAAGTATGGAAAAGTGTCTATAACTTCCCCCCCAGGACCTACTCCCCAACCTAGAGTAGCTAGGTGGGGAAGCAAAATTAAACCTTGTTCATACATGGGCTTCTCGGGTACGAAATGAGCCACTTCAAAAAGGTTCATTGCTCCGGCCCAGAATACTATTAATCCAGCATGGGCTACATGGGCCCCTAATAGTTTACCAGATAAATTGATAAGTCGGGCATTCCCGGCCCACCAAGCGAAACCGGTAGTTTCCTGGTCACGACCAGTTAAAGCTAAAGTTCCATTAAAGAGCGTTTCCACGTGGTAGAACCTCCTCAGGGAATATAAGGTTTTCATGAGGCTGATCTTGAGCTGCCATCCACGCACGAATACCTTCGTTTAAGAGAATATTTTTTGTGTAGAAAGTCTCAAATTCAGGATCTTCCGCTGCGCGGATTTCTTGAGAAACGAAGTCATAAGCACGTAGGTTCAGGGCCAAACCGACTACCCCAAGAGCACTCATCCATAAACCAGTTACTGGTACAAATAACATAAAGAAATGTAACCAACGTTTATTGGAAAAAGCAACCCCAAAGATTTGGGACCAAAAGCGATTAGCAGTAACCATTGAATAAGTTTCTTCAGCTTGGGTTGGGTTAAAAGCACGGAATGTATTTGCGCCATCACCATCTTCAAATAAAGTATTTTCTACGGTTGCACCATGAATAGCGCATAGTAGTGCAGCGCCCAATACACCAGCAACTCCCATCATATGAAATGGGTTTAATGTCCAATTATGAAATCCTTGGAAAAAGAGGATGAATCGAAATATAGCTGCTACACCAAAACTTGGAGCAAAGAACCAACCAGACTGACCCAGTGGATAAATAAGGAATACAGAAACAAAAACAGCAATTGGACCTGAGAATGCGATTGCATTATAAGGTCGCAATTGAACAGATCGAGCAAGTTCAAATTGACGTAACATGAAACCTATTAATCCGAAAGCACCGTGGAGAGCAACAAAAGTCCACAGACCGCCTAACTGACACCAACGGGTAAAATCTCCCTGTGCTTCAGGACCCCACAGTAACAACAAAGAGTGTGCTAAACTATTAGCGGGAGTGGAAACTGCAGCGGTTAAGAAGTTGCAGCCTTCTAAATAAGAACTTGCCAAGCCGTGAGTATACCATGAAGTTACAAAGGTCGTACCTGTAAACCAACCCCCCAAGGCGAAATAGGCGCAAGGAAAGAGTAATAGACCGGACCAACCCACAAAAACGAAACGGTCCCTCCGCAACCAGTCATCCATAATATCAAATAAATCATTTTCATCTTTGGTAAATTTACCAAGAGCTATAGTCATAGCGATCCTCCTATTCAACTACTTCAACCATTTCCCAACACCTCATAGAGCATTTTCAGAGATGGGACGGACCTTGATCATTTATCTCTATTCATTTCTCTCTCTATATATATATAGAATATATAAGTATACTTTCCCTTGTTTTCTAATCGGTTTCGAATAAAAAATCATTTATGGGTCTATTGATATCTAGGGCAAATCCATGAACTCGATGTGGTTATTCCTTATCTATTCTTAAAAATCTTCCAAGTCATCAATCATAAAATCTGCTATGACTCCAAAATCCGATAGAAATTTTTTTTTCAGAACTGTTCAAGAAACAAATGATCCCCTGTTTCACTTCTTATACCTAGCGGATCTTCAGACATATTTCTCTCCTTTCATCAAAGAAACTTATTCTTGAAGTTTGGTTGTGAATTGACTTCTATTTTGTCTAGGAAACTACTGTAGGATCATAGGTTTTCTAAATTTCTATTTCATTTACAGTTTTTTCTTTAGTATTTCATTTTTTTTTATAAATACTATAATAAAAAGAAAAAACTGTAAATGAAAGTTTTTGTCTCATATATATGAATTGCTGGAAAAATATCGTACACATCGATATGAAAAGAAACTATTTGATATGTGAAGACATAATTTAATGTATTTTTCTATTATTTCTATAAGATTCTATCTAATCTTATAGAAATAATAGAAATTTATGGAAAAAAATATGTTTCATTTTAATTTTAAAAAAACTTGTTTGGTGGAACTTGAAATTCGTATTAAGGCCCTTCTGAGTAAAGAAAAGGCATAACCTTTTTTCTTAGTTCAGAAACAAGAAGATTTCATTGGAAATATTCAGAGATTCTTAGGGAGTCTAAACGAAAAAAGTCTTAAAAAGAAAAAAAATTGTTCGAATTGAATCTTTATCAAATTTGAATATCAGAATAGTAGATATAAATATAATTCAACGGGTTAGGTCCACTTACTTTTTTTTATTTTTCCATTATTGAATTTTACACTTTTTCTTTTTTATTACAAATAGAAACTTTTTCAAAATATCAAGAATCTTTTTATTCTTCCTTCAAATAGAAAGACTATTGCTTTTGAAAAAAAAAGTAAAAAGCCCCTTATCGGATTTGAACCGATGACTTACGCCTTACCATGGCGTTACTCTACCACTGAGTTAAAAGGGCCCTTTTTCTTTCTTTCAATTTCTAAATAAGGAACTAGCATGACTAGTACATATATTTGTTACTGTGTATACTTATTCTATAAATTTATATAAATTATTTCTATAAATTTATATAAATTATATAAATTAAATGATATAAATGGGATTAGAATACATGTACATCAATATCTATTATTTGTATAATGACTCATCAAAGAACAAAAAATTGGATTTACCTAGTGAATAGAATATAGTTAAAAAAAAGAATTGATTAAGATTGGATTTGATCCATATCAAATATATTATTTCAAAATGGATTCTTGAAGTCATTCTAATCATAACACTAAATTCTTTTTATTGATACATAAATGTACTCACAAAATAAAATATTTCATCGAAACATTGATAAAATCGAATCATTGATAAAATGGATTCAATATGTTCTGTCCCTAAACCAAATTTTTATTTTTTTATTGAAAAATTCTATTTTCCAAAGTTTTTTTTCTTAGTATTAGATATAAATCTACCTATCGAATCTTAGTATTAGTAATAAATGATAGAAATGAAGTTTTAACCTCTCGTCCTTTGCAACAAACGAATCATTCCTGTGAAGAATTTTCTCTTTATTGGAACATTACTTCTTTTTTTTTCTTATTATGACTGGAATAAAAAAATTTAGAAATATAAATGATTAATAAAAAATTTCTATGGAATTATGAAAGAACGAAAAATATTTTTTTTTATCGAATCATATCATTATATTGACAATTGCAAAAAACTGTTCATACTATGAACGTAGTATAATGGCGGTCGGGCAAGTATGCCCCCATCGTCTAGTGGTTCAGGACATCTCTCTTTCAAGGAGGCAGCGGGGATTCGACTTCCCCTGGGGGTAGGGTGTTACGAAAGGAAGTTGATCAAAAATTTTCAATAAAAACTGAAATGTATTCTTCCTATTGTGCTGGGTCGATGCCCGAGCGGTTAATGGGGACGGACTGTAAATTCGTTGGCAATATGTCTACGCTGGTTCAAATCCAGCTCGGCCCAAGAATTTGCCGATCCACTATGAAATTCTATAACCCATTTATAGTTCTCTGGAAATGACTGATGTGCTATGATACGGAAGAATCAAAATATTAAACATATCTAAGGTTATTTCTTTTTTTTCTGTATTCCATATTTCTTTCCACAAATTCAAAATCTTGTTAATAATCGGTATTCATGTCAAGATCTGTAAGTAGAAAATATAAGGAAAAATTGAAAAAAAAAATATTTTTTTTTCATTGATTCAATTTTCAATCGATTTGTTAATAGAATAAGAATAAGAAACGGATTACGAGTAATTTGTGTCGATCTCACTAAAGTGGATATCGATATACATATCAATATATAAAAAAATGCGCTTTTTTCATTTACAACAAAAAGGTTCGAATCCGAAATAGAAAAAGAAAAGGTTTGACAGAAACGGTCCGTAAAAATATTTATACAGTACACCCCTTTCCCTGGGATTGTAGTTCAATTGGTCAGAGCACCGCCCTGTCAAGGCGGAAGCTGCGGGTTCGAGCCCCGTCAATCCCGTTGGATATAAATCCAAAAAAATAAAAAATAAATTCCTTTTTTGTGTATTTGTAGGGAATCAAATTGATAAACAAAATTTTATTTGGGGCCCCCCCCTGCTTTTTCATTTGTTTCGCCGAAAAAGGAAGGAAAGGGATTTTGGACTTTCATCAAGAATAAATGTTTTTTTGTTTTATTTAGTATGGATAAAAGATCTTCCTATGTTATACTATTTCATGAGTTGATTTGATAGCTCAGATTTTGTGATTCATGATATTGATCCGATTTGATATCATTGAAATCCAATTTATACCATTGTTGAAAGATTGAACATTTCTATGGGATTAAATCCCGAATTTTTTTTTTAGAAATTTAAGAGAAATAGAACATAATAAAGATTATGGAAGTAAATATTCTCGCATTTATTGCTACTGCACTGTTTATTCTAGTTCCTACTGCTTTTTTACTTATAATTTATGTAAAAACGGTAAGTAAAAGTGACTAATTTCACTGAAATATGATTTCTTCATTTTTATGAATGATTTAAAAAAATGATCGTACAATCAGCGTAATCCAGATAGTAGAAATCAATTTGATTTCTACTATCTGAGAATTGCGTCCAATTTTTTTTTTCAGATTCTTTTTACAAACAATTCCGGTATCTTAGGAAAAAAAGGGGGTAAAAAAACAGGAATGGTTATTACACGGTCCGCCATTTTCCATATATATATATATCTATATAACCAGGTTAAGCGTCAGTTCATCGAAATAGAAATTTTAAGAAAAATTTGATTGGAATAGGAATCCATTTCTTCTTCTTTTTGATTCCCTTGTTTTTCTCAAAATAGGAATATGGGAATAATGAAAATATTTGTTTGATTGAAAGAGTATTTTCAATTCCTATAAGATACATAGAATACATTACACTACTAAAATATAATAGAATCAAGATAGATTTTCTATTTGAACTCAATTAATTAGTATTAGTTTAAATGAAATATTTTCATTCAATAGTTTCGAAATTCAAAAATTCAGGTAGAAATCAACAAGGTTACTTGGATCCCTTAACTCAATTTTTAGTATCCCTATAGCCCACTTCTTCCCCATACTACGAGGGAAAGGGAAAATGAAAAAACTACCATTAAAGCAGCCCAAGCAATACTTACTATATCCATGTAAATTTTGTCTCCTATCTCTATAAATATGAAGGAACTATTTCATTATTTTTTCAAATTTTTTATTCTATTCTTTTTTTTGTATTATTCGCTAAAAATACTATACTATAATAGTGGAATTGCTATTACAGAGTCAAAAAAAGGATTCTGGGCTAACATCATTCACGAAAAACAAGAATTCATTCTATTTATTAGTTATTAGAACATCTAAAAAGTTTTTTTTGATTATTTTTAGTAAAATCATAAAACATTAAACATAAAAAAATTATAGGAAGTTATAAGTCAATGAATGTTACTACCAGGTGGGAATATTAAGATTTCTCTTTTATCATTTCCTTAAGGATTTCATAAAAAAAGAATCAAGACAGATTCATTTGCATACTTATACTCTTCTTTCTATTTGAAATAGTCCCTTAAATGTCTCCCAATTCGTTCTCTAAAATAATTAAAAAAACTTTTTTTCTTTTCTATTCGATTTTAGAATCAAAACTTTTTAATTTTATTAGAATATAGAATATGAAAATCTAAAGAATACTTTTTTTGAATATTACGAAAGCGAATTAGCTAAATTAAAGCTATTAAATAGAATTGATCTAAATAAATAATATTGATAAAATGTGGAAGCACTCATAAACTTTAAATTAGTCTGTATAGAAGGTTTTTCTTCTGCCTTTTCTCTACCTAAAAATGGACTTTCCTATCCGACTTATTCTTAATCCAATCTAATAAAAGACCCAGTCAGGAGACAGACACTACAATAGTTGTGTAGTGAACGAACTATCATTTCTAAATTTATGGATTCCTTTTCACTACTAGAATCTTTCCTTGAATTCGAGACAAAAATATTTACAACATTTTTTAAGCTACTGATGCTTATAATTTCGAATCAAACGCAATTCTCAAGACTCCTTTTCCCTCGCTTGCTTCTGTTGGAAAAAAAGTTTTCTAAAAAAACGTAATATAATCTTTCATTTACAGTTTCTTATCGATCAGGCGACACCCGGATTTGAACTGGGGAAAAAGGATTTGCAGTCCCCCGCCTTACCACTCGGCCATGCCGCCAATAAAAATATAGATATGAAGTTTTTGAGAATACTCCCCCCTTTTCTTTCTATTGAAAAATTGAAAAACAATCTTGAGACAAATCGCAACCGTTAACTATTCTTTTATGAATTATTCTTGAATATTTGAATAGAAATTTTTTTTTCTTAATGAGATCAGAAAATAAAAATTGATACATAACCAATCAATATTGCTTTTTTTTTTAACTTTGTTCATTCTAATTATAACAGCAACTTTCAATATATGTAAACCCTAGAATATCAATTTGATCTGTTACACAGATATTATCTAATCGAGTATCTTATCCATATCTATATAGATATAGAATACCAATACTATACGGTATTTTCAAGAAATTATCGTGCTTATTCTTTTTTTACAATTTTCAATAGAAAATTTGTAAAAATTCACACAACATGTTATGTGTTTGTTATCCTGAACAAATATGACTGCAATAAAGTTAGAGACAGATCTATAGCTGCAGTTAAATATATGCATGTTTCAAAAATACAAGCCTTATTACATTACACATAACATACTCTAATCATATTCTCCCCAATTCTCTCCAAAATACTTCACTTCAAAATATATCTTTTCTTGACAATTTCGAATGGATTTTTTTTTGTATCCAATTGAATTTGAATATGTAATATCATAATAATGATAGAAATGAAATGCATTTTTTTAGATTCCTAAAAAAAATATTGAAATGCCCGTAGAAATTTCCAATCCTTTTTTAGATTAGACTTTCGATTCTATCTGTTTGTTTTGTTGCAAATTCCTTCGAAGTTGAGTATCAAATTCTAATATTTCTTTCTCTTTTCATAATAGGTATTTCATACACTAAGAAATATTTGATACACGGGATTAGGTAAGATTTCATGTAATTCAGTATAAAGAATAGAAATTCCAATATTGCTAAATGGATTCATGTGATTTGATGAAGCATGACAGCAAATCGTGGAATATTTTTCGATAAAATTCACGGGGAAATTGAAAATGCTTGGGAGTGAAAATGAAGAAATGTCTACACTACCTGGATTGAATCAGATACAATTTGAAGGGTTTTGTAGGTTCATTGATCGGGGCTTAACAGAAGGGCTTTTTAAGTTTCCAAAAATTGAGGATACAGATCAAGAAATTGAATTTCAATTATTTGCCGAAACATATCAATTATTAGAACCCTTGATAAACGAAAAAGATGCTGTATATGAATCACTTACATATTCTGCTGAATTATATATATCCGCGGGATTAATTTGGAAAAGTAGTAGAGATATACAAAAACAAACTATTTTTGTTGGAAATATTCCTCTAATGAATTCTCTGGGAACTTCTATAGTAAATGGAATATACAGAATAGTAATCAATCAAATATTGCAAAGTCCTGGTATCTATTACCGTTCAGAATTGGACCCTAACGGAATTCCGGTCTATACTGGCACTATAATATCAGACTGGGGGGGTAGATTAGAATTAGAGATTGATAAAAAAGCAAGGATATGGGCTCGTGTGAGTAGGAAACAGAAAATATCTATTCTAGTTCTATCATC
>NW_028196867.1:55000-58808 GCF_037176805.1 Vigna unguiculata
GCTGTTCATGTGCCTTTATCCTTAGAAGCTCAAGCAGAAGCACGTTTACTTATGTTTTCTCATACAAACCTCTTGTCTCCAGCTATCGCGGATCCAATTTCTGTACCAACTCAAGATATGCTTATTGGACTTTACATATTAACGAATGGGAATCGTCGGGGTATTTCTTCAAATAGGTATAATCCACGTAATTGCAGAAATTTGAAAAATGAAAGAATTCCCCAAAAAAACTATAAGTATACGAAAAAAAAAGAACCTTTTTTTTGGAATTCCTATGATGCAATTGGAGCTTATCAACAGAAAAGAATAACCTTCGATAGTCCTTTGTGGCTCCGGTGGCGACTAGATCTACGCATTATTTCGTCAAGAGAAGTTCCTATCGAAGTTCACTATGAATCTTTAGGCACCTATCATGAAATTTATGGGCATTATCTAGTAGTAAGAAGTACAAAAAAACAAATTCGTTCTATTTACATTCGAACCAACGTAGGTCATATTTCTTTTTATCGAGAAATCGAAGAAGCTGTACAAGGTTTTTGCCGAGCCTATTCATATGGTATCTAATCATATAGATGGTTGTATCTAAGATAAACAAATTTATGATACTGGTGTAAATTCAAATCTTCATGATTTAACATTTAACAAGGATCTTAGTTTTTTAATTTCTCAATTTCTACACAAATTAAGATAAAGAAAAGGCAGTTTTTCAATCATTGACTCAAATCCATTGTTGAACTGAATGAATCCCACTGAGTGGAATAGGGAGGTACTTATGGCAGAACGGACCAATCTAATGTTTCACAATAAAGTGATAGGTGGAACTGCCATTAAACGACTTATTAGCAGATTAATAGATCACTTCGGAATGGCATATACATCACATATCCTGGATCAAGTCAAGACTCTGGGATTCCGCCAAGCTACGGCTACATCCATTTCATTAGGAATTGATGACCTTTTAACAATACCTTCGAAAGGATGGCTAGTCCGAGATGCTGAACACCAAAATTTGATTTTGGAAAAACAGCATCATTATGGAAATGTACATGCAGTAGAAAAATTACGCCAATCCATTGAGATATGGTATGCTACAAGTGAATATTTTCGACAAGAAATGAATCCTAATTTTAGAATGACCGATCCTTTTAATCCAGTCCATATAATGTCCTTTTCGGGAGCTAGAGGAAATGCATCTCAAGTACACCAATTAGTAGGTATGAGAGGATTAATGTCGGATCCACAAGGACAAATGATTGATTTACCTATTCAAAGCAATTTACGCGAAGGGCTATCTTTAACAGAATATATAATTTCTTGCTACGGAGCTCGTAAAGGGGTTGTAGATACTGCTGTACGAACATCAGATGCTGGATATCTTACACGTAGACTTGTTGAAGTGGTTCAACATATTGTTATACGTCGAACAGATTGTGGTACCATTCGAGGAATTTCAGTAAATACCCAGAATGAAACGATGCCGGAAAGTAGTTGGACACAAACATTAATTGGTCGTGTATTAGCAGACGATATATACAGAGGTTCACGATGCATTGCCATTAGAAATCAAGATATTGGAATTGGACTTTTCAATCGATTGAAAACCTTTCAAACACAACCAATATCTATACGAACTCCTTTTACCTGTAGGAATACATCTTGGATCTGTCGATTGTGTTATGGTCAAAGTCCTACTCAAGGTCACTTGGTGGAATTAGGAGAAGCTGTAGGTATTATTGCGGGCCAATCCATTGGAGAACCGGGCACTCAATTAACATTAAGAACTTTTCATACTGGCGGAGTATTCACAGGGGGGACTGCCGAACAGGTGCGAGCACCTTATAATGGAAAAATTAAATTCAATGAGGATTTGGTTCATCCTACACGTACACGTCACGGGCATCCTGCTTTTCTATGTTATATAGACTTGTATGTTAGTATTGAAAATGGTGACATTATACATAATGTGACTATTCCACCAAAAAGTTTTCTATTAGTTCAAAATAATCAATATGTAAAATCAGAACAAGTGATTGCCGAGATTCTCGCAGGAACATATACTTTTAATTTAAAAGAAAAAGTTCGAAAACATGTTTATTCTGACTTAGAAGGAGAAATGCATTGGAGTACGGATGTGTATCATGCATCAGAATTTAAATATAGTAATGTCCATATCTTACCAAAAACAAGTCATTTATGGATTTTATCAGGAAAATCAGACAGATCCGCTTCAGTCTCTTTTTCAACCCGAAAAGATCAAGATCAATTGAACATTCATTATCTTTCTACAGGAGAAAGAGATATTTGTAACCATTTAGCAAGTAATAATAAAGTAAGACATAATTTGTTTCGTTTCACTCCTTCTGAAAAAAAAGAAAGAAGGATTTCAGATTATTCAAAAAATAATCAAATCCTATGTAAAGATCATTGTCATTTTACACATCCTGCTATTTTTCACGATACTACGGATTTATTAGCAAAGAGGCGGAGAAATCGATTCATTATTCCATTTCAATTCCAATCGATTCAAGAACGAGACAAAGCACTAATGTTAGATTCCAGTATCTCGATTGAAATACCAATCCATGGTATTTTTCGTAGAAATAGTATTTTTGCTTATTTCGATGATCCTCAATACCGAACACAGAGCTCGGGTATTACTAAATATAGGACTATTGATATAAATTACATTTTTAAAAAAGAGGATTTTTTAATCGAGTATCCAGGAATTCAAGAATTTAAGACAAAATACCAAATTAAAGTAGATCAATTTTTTTTCATTCCCGAAGAAGTGTATATTTTACCAGAATTTTCTTCCATAATGGTACGGAACAATAGTATTATTGAAGTAGATACACCAATCACTGTAAATATAAGAAGTCAAGTAAGCGGGTTGGTTCGATTGGAGAAGAAAAAAAAAAAGATTCAATTAAAAATATTTTCCGGGAATATCTATTTTCCCGGAGAAATGGATAAGATATCCCGGCACAGTGCCATGTTGATACCACCGAGAACGGTAAAAAAAAATTCAAAAGGATCAAAAAAAAAAATGAAAAATTGGATCTATGCTCAATGGATCACAATTATGAAAAAAAAGTATTTTGTTTTGGTTCGACCGGTCATTTTATATGAAATAGAAGATAGGATCAATTTAATCCAATTTTTTTCCCAAGATATGTTACAAGAAAGAGATAATTTGGAACTTCAAATTATTCATTATATTCTTTCTGGAAATGGAAAATCAATTCGGGGAATTTCTAATTCTAATACAAGTATTCAATTAGTTCGGACTTGTTTAGTCTTAAATTGGGATCAAGACAAAAAATTGTCTTCTATCGAAAAAGGGCATGCTTCTTTTGTTGAACTAAGTATAAAAGGTTTGGTTAGATATTTCTTAAAAATGGACTTAGGAAAATCCCATATTTCATATATAAGAAAAAGGAAAGATCCGCTCGGTTCAAGATTTATCTTGGATAATGAGTCGGACTGGACCAACATCAATCCATTTTTTTTTATAGATCCGAGGGAAAAAGTTCAACAATCACTTAGTCAAAATCATGGAACTATTCATATGTTGTTGAATAGAAATGAGAAATGCCGATCTTTAATAATTTTGTCATCATCGAATTGTTTTCAAATACGATCATTCCACGATGGAAAATATTACAATGGGATAAAAGAAGAAATAAATCCAATTCAAAGAGATCCTCTGATTCCAATTCAAAATTCGTTAGGTCCTTTAGGAATAGCCCTTCAAGTTGCCCATTTTTATTTTTACCTTTTAATTACTAATAATCAGATCTCGATAAAT
>NW_028196868.1:0-10000 GCF_037176805.1 Vigna unguiculata
CTTCTGAGTTTCGAATAGTTCTCCAGATTTTCTGTTTTCGATTATCTAATAAATCACGTAATGAAAGTAGACTCTCTTTCCATCCATTTCAAAATGTCTATGATCTCTTCCCGAACCAAACATGAATCTTTCGATTCATTTGGCTCTCACACTCAATTACTTATCGGAAATTTACCAATTTTTTATGTAATGAGCCTATCCTCTCTTCTCTATTCAAAGTGAAAACAATTACCAATATAAGACTAGAATATTCGGAGGACTCTTTTGACCAAACAAATATATGTCAACAAAGTTGTTTTTTTATTCAAATCCAAAGACTTCTTTTGAATTTATACATAGGTCATCCATCGATTACGCATCGTACAAAGGGGAGGTTTAAATTCACCCGTTTTTTATTTCTCGCCATAAATAGGATTCAAGCCATTTTTTTTATCGACATGAGTGTTTTATATCGAAAAAAAATCGAATAATTTTTTTGAAACCGTTTCCTTTCTGTATTAATATAGCGGTAGAAAGAGTACTACACTGCGTATAGACTTCAAACTCTTTTTAACCATGGTAATAGTCCAAAATTTTTGGTAAATAGAGAATCAAAGTGGATTACCAATAAAGCGCGAAATGCTATGGTTCTTTAAGATTTTTCTTAATTTATTCAAAAAAGAAAATGAATTCAGAAGTAATTCGCGGGATTCTGCACATTTTCTTAATTCTAACTAAACTAAAAAGTGCAGTTTGGTTAAATCCAATTTATTCTTTGAAATAAACAACTCGCACACACTCCCTTTCCAAAAAAAACCAGTAGACCTAACACTACACTAAGATTTATTGGATTTGTTGCTAAAATATCGGTATTAAACACGAAACTTCCGGCGGATGGCCAGGAGCCCAAACAAAGGAAAGAATCGGTTATATTTTTCATATGATCTCATCTCCTCTTATGAATAGACTAATTATCTTTCTAATATTCCTATTAGATAGATAATATAATAATCTAATTGGAATATATAATTATAGAATTTGATATAATTTGGATTGGTCAATCAATTGGAAGATTCCCTAAAAGAATGATACTTCTTAGAATTAGATACCAGTTCTTTTATCAATTGCAAAATCTATCTAGTTTGAACACTTTCAAAAAATTATCTTAAAAGAAATAAAATAAAAGAGGGGTTCATTGGACTAAACAAAAAGAAGAAAGAGGGTGAATAAGTATGTGAATACCTTTCAATTAGTCCTTCTCCTGTGTTCTTATCCGAACAGATAAAGAATTGTAGGAGTGAATTATTAATATAATTCGAAAAAGGAAGTCCACATATGTATTTTTATCTTTTTAGGATTAAACAAAAGGATTAGCAAATAAAAGTGCTAATGCTACAACCAGCCCGTAAATTGTTAAAGCTTCCATAAAAGCCAGACTAAGTAATAAAGTACCCCGTATTTTTCCCTCTGCCTCTGGTTGTCGTGCAATCCCCTCTACAGCTTGCCCTGCGGCAGTGCCTTGACCAACCCCAGGTCCAATAGAAGCAAGCCCTACGGCCAATCCAGCAGCAATAACAGAAGCGGCAGAAATAATTGGATTCATGAGAATTTCCTCGTAACCTACATATAAAAGAAAGAAATAGTTAATGATATAATCGACTAATAAATTCTGACTTCATTTTTCAATTACCAAGACTTTTTCAGTTAAAGTAATTAATAAAAATAAGAATTAAAAATTGAAAATAATAGTTATTAAACGAATTACTTCGAGATTTCTTTTTTCGTCTCGAACTACATAGTTTTGGGGGTGAATCTGTATAATCTTTGTTCTTCTCTTACCTTAATTTTGGAATCATTCTTTGAATTCTTCGTTTTTTTATACAATTTCTTTAGTTTTTTAATTTTCAATTCACAATTAGAGCTGAAACGCAAGGACTTTGCTTTTCTATCCCTATAGAAATTGACAGTAATAGCGAGGCCTTTTTTATATAGAAAAGATTAGTTATTTCAGATATATGGTTAGTTCATATAAAACTAGTTCATCTATAATATCATATCACATATACATAGGTTTCTTCTATGCTGTAAACTAATTTTCTTTGTGTTTTAGATTCAATCGAAATTGAAATTCATTCTTTGAAACCTAAAAAACCTTGACTGATCCCCTCACTTCTATTTTTTTTATCATGTTTTTTTTTAAGCTCCCCTTCCCTCTTTTCTTATTCTCTTATCCCATATGGATACAATCAATCTAAATAAATTCATTCGATTTCATTAATGTTTCAAAGAAATATAGGAAATTGGGTGATCTAAATGTTTTTAATTATCTTTTGATCAATTGTTGAATTAAATGTGAATCAAACGAGAATCTACTAACATTCTATATAGTATCTTTTTATCACACATTGTAAACGTAAATATCATACAGAATTCTAATTCTAGCTATTCATTTTTTTTGAATATCCAAACTAATATATACTAATCGAATAGATCTATCTATATCTATCTATATATCTATAGATAGATGTTTATTTTGTAGATTCTATTGAGCCACAATATATGTGTGGCAAGCTAAACAAAAAAGACTATTTTTGAGAAAACTAGTCAATGATGGCCTTCAATGGATTCACCTATATAAGCCGCAGCTAAAGTAGCAAAAATGAGAGCTTGAATACCGCTTGTGAATAATCCAAGGAACATGACAGGTATAGGAACTACTAAAGGTACTAAAGAAACAAGAACAACAACTACTAATTCATCAGCTAATATATTTCCGAAAAGTCGAAAACTAAGGGATAAGGGTTTTGTGAAATCTTCTAATATGTTAATCGGTAAAAGGATTGGAGTTGGTTGGATGTATTTACTAAAATAAGCTAATCCTTTTTTTGAAAGACCCGCATAGAAATATGCAACTGATGTAAGTAAAGCTAATGCAACGGTAGTATTTATATCATTTGTGGGTGCAGCTAACTCCCCATGAGGTAATTGGATGATTTTCCAAGGTAAAAGAGCCCCTGACCAATTAGAAACAAAAATAAATAGAAACAAAGTTCCAATAAAAGGAACCCACGGACCATATTCTTCTCCAATCTGAGTTTTGCTCACGTCTCGAATGAATTCAAGAACATATTCAAATAAATTCTGACCGAAAGTGGGAATGGTTTGCAGATTTCGAATAACTAGAATGGCTGAAACCAATAAGATAGCAATTACAACCCAAGAAGTAATAAGTACTTGGGCATGTACTAGGAAACCCCCTATTTGCCAATAGAAATGTTGACCTACTTCCACAGCAGATATATCGTATAATCTTTTTAATGTGTTGATAGAGCATAATAAAACATTCATATTGTCCTGTCCTCTAAAAAAAGAAGTTGAAAAAAGGGAATTATTTTTATTCAAACATCTCCTTTCCCTTTTGATTTGTCTACTTTCATTTTTGATTTTGAATACCGATACTAATTACATAAAATTTTTGTTTGTTTTCTATTTTCATTTTTGTGCAATTTCTTACTAGTATAGTAAGCGATTCCATAAATCTATGAACCCCTCGAAGCAAATTCAAGAATTTTTTATCTTATTATTAATCAAGAATTTCGTATATATCTAGACCGACCCTCACAAATTGCAAAAACTAATTTGTTAAGAATTAATCGAATTGAGGCTATAGCATCATCATTAGCTGGAATTGAAATATCAGCGAGGTCCGGGTCACTATTTGTATCAATTAAACAAATTGTTGGAATTTCCAAAGTTATACATTCTCGAAGAGCCGTATATTCTTCTTGTTGATCGACGATTATTACAATATCTGGTAAGCCCTTCATATATTTAATGCCGCCAAGATATGTTTCCAATTGAGCTAATTGTCTCTTCAATATAGCGGCATCTTTTTTTGGAAAACTATGAAATCTCCCCGTCTTTTGTTGCATTCTCAAGTCCCTGAACTTTTGAAGTCGTGTTTTTGTAGTATACCAATTCGTTAACATACCGCCGAGCCATTTTTTATTAACATAATGACACCGAGCTCTTATTGCAGCCCGCGCTACTGAATCAGCTGCTTTTTTTTTTGTACCAACAATTAAGAATTGTTTTCCCCCACTTGCTGCATCAAAAACTAAATCACAAGATTCTGATAAAAACCGAGCAGTTCTAATAAGATTTGTAATATGAATACCCTTACGCTTTGCAGAAATATAAGGTGACATTTTAGGATTCCATTTTCTAGTACCGTGGCCAAAATGAACACCAGCTTCCATCATCTCTTCCAAAATTATGTTCCAATATCTTTTTGTCATTTATAATTATCCCCACACTTTTCTTTCATTTCCAAATAGAAATTAGATCAATTTTTTGAAATGAAAGAAAGAGACCCAGTATACTGAAATAGAAAAAAATAAGTGTTCCGAAGGAACCTTCTCTTCTACTGAAAATTTGCCGTTGATAAAAAAAAGATCGGGCCATTTTTTCTATTTCATTGAATATGATTCGTTTATTTATTATGTTTCTTTTATTATACAAAATATATACAAAATAAAGTGACCGGAGATGAATACGACCTTAAGAATCATTATTTTAGGAATTCTTAAATCCTAGATTATTTTGATGTATCACATAAATTCTTTTTTTTGTTTCCGGGGTAATCTTGTTATATTGCCTTTGCTTTGAACGGTATATTATTCTTTTGAATCCAGTACCAACTGGCATCATTCCCCCTAAAACAACGTTCTCTTTCAGACCTTTCAACCAATCTATGCGACCCCGGAGAGCGGCTTTTGATAAAACTCTAGCAGTTTCTTGAAAACTTGCTTCAGATATGAAACTTTGAGTATTCAAAGATGTTTTTGTTATCCCCAATAATAGAACTCGATAGCAGATCGACTCTTCTAAGGAACGCCCAGCTCGTTCGGCCCGCAACAATCCAATTAGTTCGCCAGGCAAAAAAACATTAGACATTCCATCTTCTGAAACCAATACTTTTGATGTTATTTGACGCACAATAATTTCTATATGTCTATTATGAATGTGAACTCCCTGGGATCGATAAACTTTTTGAATTTGATTAACCAAAGAAATACGACTTTGCGCTATAGTTAGCTCAGCACTAATGAAGAATCCCCAAGGAATGCCAAGAATTCTTGTTATACGCCCATTCCAAGTATCCACTCTCTTTTCTAGGTTTATGGATATTGAATCAATCGAACGAACTTCCAATACCTGTTCTACTTTTGGAAGACCTTGTGTTATATCACCTGATCTCGATTTTTGATATATAAATGTAACTAATATATCTCCTTCAGAAAGTATTTCTCCATAATGACCATGAACAGTTGTTCCAGGAGTCGCCAAATAAGGGTTAGCCGATCTTATTCCTACAGAATCCATTTGAACAGTTAGAATTTGACCCGATTTAAGGTGTGGTTCATTTTTCGTTTGAACTATACATACATTTTCGCAAATAAATTGACCAAGACTTATTATGGGAAACGTTTTTTTTTCACAATAATTATGATGGAAAAAATGCCAATTCAAATAGAATGGATTTAAAAGGATGTTACTAGATAGATCAGATTTATAAATGATCTCGTTTTCGTCTATTAAATAATATTTTAATACTTGAAAAGTTTCTTTTAATTTGTCAAGTTGCCCGTTTTTATTTATCGAGATCTGATTATTAGTAATTAAAAGGTAAAAATAAAAATGGGCAACTTGAAGGGCTATTCCTAAAGGACCTAACGAATTTTGAATTGGAATCAGAGGATCTCTTTGAATTGGATTTATTTCTTCTTTTATCCCATTGTAATATTTTCCATCGTGGAATGATCGTATTTGAAAACAATTCGATGATGACAAAATTATTAAAGATCGGCATTTCTCATTTCTATTCAACAACATATGAATAGTTCCATGATTTTGACTAAGTGATTGTTGAACTTTTTCCCTCGGATCTATAAAAAAAAATGGATTGATGTTGGTCCAGTCCGACTCATTATCCAAGATAAATCTTGAACCGAGCGGATCTTTCCTTTTTCTTATATATGAAATATGGGATTTTCCTAAGTCCATTTTTAAGAAATATCTAACCAAACCTTTTATACTTAGTTCAACAAAAGAAGCATGCCCTTTTTCGATAGAAGACAATTTTTTGTCTTGATCCCAATTTAAGACTAAACAAGTCCGAACTAATTGAATACTTGTATTAGAATTAGAAATTCCCCGAATTGATTTTCCATTTCCAGAAAGAATATAATGAATAATTTGAAGTTCCAAATTATCTCTTTCTTGTAACATATCTTGGGAAAAAAATTGGATTAAATTGATCCTATCTTCTATTTCATATAAAATGACCGGTCGAACCAAAACAAAATACTTTTTTTTCATAATTGTGATCCATTGAGCATAGATCCAATTTTTCATTTTTTTTTTTGATCCTTTTGAATTTTTTTTTACCGTTCTCGGTGGTATCAACATGGCACTGTGCCGGGATATCTTATCCATTTCTCCGGGAAAATAGATATTCCCGGAAAATATTTTTAATTGAATCTTTTTTTTTTTCTTCTCCAATCGAACCAACCCGCTTACTTGACTTCTTATATTTACAGTGATTGGTGTATCTACTTCAATAATACTATTGTTCCGTACCATTATGGAAGAAAATTCTGGTAAAATATACACTTCTTCGGGAATGAAAAAAAATTGATCTACTTTAATTTGGTATTTTGTCTTAAATTCTTGAATTCCTGGATACTCGATTAAAAAATCCTCTTTTTTAAAAATGTAATTTATATCAATAGTCCTATATTTAGTAATACCCGAGCTCTGTGTTCGGTATTGAGGATCATCGAAATAAGCAAAAATACTATTTCTACGAAAAATACCATGGATTGGTATTTCAATCGAGATACTGGAATCTAACATTAGTGCTTTGTCTCGTTCTTGAATCGATTGGAATTGAAATGGAATAATGAATCGATTTCTCCGCCTCTTTGCTAATAAATCCGTAGTATCGTGAAAAATAGCAGGATGTGTAAAATGACAATGATCTTTACATAGGATTTGATTATTTTTTGAATAATCTGAAATCCTTCTTTCTTTTTTTTCAGAAGGAGTGAAACGAAACAAATTATGTCTTACTTTATTATTACTTGCTAAATGGTTACAAATATCTCTTTCTCCTGTAGAAAGATAATGAATGTTCAATTGATCTTGATCTTTTCGGGTTGAAAAAGAGACTGAAGCGGATCTGTCTGATTTTCCTGATAAAATCCATAAATGACTTGTTTTTGGTAAGATATGGACATTACTATATTTAAATTCTGATGCATGATACACATCCGTACTCCAATGCATTTCTCCTTCTAAGTCAGAATAAACATGTTTTCGAACTTTTTCTTTTAAATTAAAAGTATATGTTCCTGCGAGAATCTCGGCAATCACTTGTTCTGATTTTACATATTGATTATTTTGAACTAATAGAAAACTTTTTGGTGGAATAGTCACATTATGTATAATGTCACCATTTTCAATACTAACATACAAGTCTATATAACATAGAAAAGCAGGATGCCCGTGACGTGTACGTGTAGGATGAACCAAATCCTCATTGAATTTAATTTTTCCATTATAAGGTGCTCGCACCTGTTCGGCAGTCCCCCCTGTGAATACTCCGCCAGTATGAAAAGTTCTTAATGTTAATTGAGTGCCCGGTTCTCCAATGGATTGGCCCGCAATAATACCTACAGCTTCTCCTAATTCCACCAAGTGACCTTGAGTAGGACTTTGACCATAACACAATCGACAGATCCAAGATGTATTCCTACAGGTAAAAGGAGTTCGTATAGATATTGGTTGTGTTTGAAAGGTTTTCAATCGATTGAAAAGTCCAATTCCAATATCTTGATTTCTAATGGCAATGCATCGTGAACCTCTGTATATATCGTCTGCTAATACACGACCAATTAATGTTTGTGTCCAACTACTTTCCGGCATCGTTTCATTCTGGGTATTTACTGAAATTCCTCGAATGGTACCACAATCTGTTCGACGTATAACAATATGTTGAACCACTTCAACAAGTCTACGTGTAAGATATCCAGCATCTGATGTTCGTACAGCAGTATCTACAACCCCTTTACGAGCTCCGTAGCAAGAAATTATATATTCTGTTAAAGATAGCCCTTCGCGTAAATTGCTTTGAATAGGTAAATCAATCATTTGTCCTTGTGGATCCGACATTAATCCTCTCATACCTACTAATTGGTGTACTTGAGATGCATTTCCTCTAGCTCCCGAAAAGGACATTATATGGACTGGATTAAAAGGATCGGTCATTCTAAAATTAGGATTCATTTCTTGTCGAAAATATTCACTTGTAGCATACCATATCTCAATGGATTGGCGTAATTTTTCTACTGCATGTACATTTCCATAATGATGCTGTTTTTCCAAAATCAAATTTTGGTGTTCAGCATCTCGGACTAGCCATCCTTTCGAAGGTATTGTTAAAAGGTCATCAATTCCTAATGAAATGGATGTAGCCGTAGCTTGGCGGAATCCCAGAGTCTTGACTTGATCCAGGATATGTGATGTATATGCCATTCCGAAGTGATCTATTAATCTGCTAATAAGTCGTTTAATGGCAGTTCCACCTATCACTTTATTGTGAAACATTAGATTGGTCCGTTCTGCCATAAGTACCTCCCTATTCCACTCAGTGGGATTCATTCAGTTCAACAATGGATTTGAGTCAATGATTGAAAAACTGCCTTTTCTTTATCTTAATTTGTGTAGAAATTGAGAAATTAAAAAACTAAGATCCTTGTTAAATGTTAAATCATGAAGATTTGAATTTACACCAGTATCATAAATTTGTTTATCTTAGATACAACCATCTATATGATTAGATACCATATGAATAGGCTCGGCAAAAACCTTGTACAGCTTCTTCGATTTCTCGATAAAAAGAAATATGACCTACGTTGGTTCGAATGTAAATAGAACGAATTTGTTTTTTTGTACTTCTTACTACTAGATAATGCCCATAAATTTCATGATAGGTGCCTAAAGATTCATAGTGAACTTCGATAGGAACTTCTCTTGACGAAATAATGCGTAGATCTAGTCGCCACCGGAGCCACAAAGGACTATCGAAGGTTATTCTTTTCTGTTGATAAGCTCCAATTGCATCATAGGAATTCCAAAAAAAAGGTTCTTTTTTTTTCGTATACTTATAGTTTTTTTGGGGAATTCTTTCATTTTTCAAATTTCTGCAATTACGTGGATTATACCTATTTGAAGAAATACCCCGACGATTCCCATTCGTTAATATGTAAAGTCCAATAAGCATATCTTGAGTTGGTACAGAAATTGGATCCGCGATAGCTGGAGACAAGAGGTTTGTATGAGAAAACATAAGTAAACGTGCTTCTGCTTGAGCTTCTAAGGATAAAGGCACATGAACAGCCATTTGATCGCCATCAAAGTCTGCATTGAATCCCTTACAAACTAATGGATGCAAACAAATAGCACGCCCCTCTACTAAAATGGGTTGGAATGCCTGTATACCTAATCTATGCAGAGTAGGTGCTCTATTTAGCAATACGGGATGTCCCTGCATAACTTCTTGAAGTATTTCCCATACAATCGGTTCTTTTTGCCGAATTTTACTCTTAGCAATTCCTATGTTGGAAGCAAAATGTTTTCGAATTAGATCACGAATTAGAAATGTCTGGAAAAGTTCTATTGCTATTTCGCCGGGCAATCCACATCTATGTAATGAAAGTGATGGACCTACAATAATGACAGAACGACCTGAATAATCAACCCGTTTCCCAAGTAGGGTCTCGCGAAATCTTCCCTCTTTACCCTCGATTATATCAGAAAAAGATTTGTAAACCTTATTATGACCGTCCCTCATCGGTTGTCCGCGGATTCCATTATCAAGAAGTGTATCCACGGCTGCTTGTACCAATTTCTCCTGACATATTACTAATTCTCCTGGAGTAGATCTACTTGTTGTTAA
>NW_028196868.1:15000-20000 GCF_037176805.1 Vigna unguiculata
TCAATTTCCCGTGAATTTTATCGAAAAATATTCCACGATTTGCTGTCATGCTGCATCAAACCCTTGAATCCATTTAGCAATATTGGAATTTCTATTCTTTATACTGAATTACATGAAATCTTACCTAATCCCGGTATCAAATATTTTCTTAGTGTATGAAATTCCTATTATGAAAAGAGAAAGAATATTAGAATTTGATACTCAACTTCGAAGGAATTTGCAACAAAACAAACAGATAGAATCGAAAGTCTAATCTAAAAAAGGATTGGAAATTTCTACGGGCATTCAATATTTTTTTAGGAATCTAAAAAAAATGCATTTCATTTCTATCATTATTATGATATTACATATTCAAATTCAATTGGATACAAAAAAAAATCCATTCGAAATTGTCAAGAAAAGAAATATTTTGAAGTGAAGTATTTTGGAGAGAATTGGGGAGAATATGATTAGAGTATGTTATGTGTAATGTAATAAGGCTTGTATTTTTGAAACATGCATATATTTAACTGCAGCTATAGAATCTGTCTCTAACTTATTGCAGTCATATTTGTTCAGGATAACAAACACATAACATGTTGTGTGAATTTTTACAAATTTTCTATTGAAAATTGTAAAAAAAGAATAAGCACGATAATTTCTTGAAAATACCGTATAGTATTGGTATTCTATATCTATATAGATATGGATAAGATACTCGATTAGATAATATCTGTGTAACAGAGTCAAATTGATATTCTAGGGTTTAGCATATATTGAAAGTTGCTGTTATAATTAGAATGAAACAAGTTAAAAAAAAAAGCAATATTGATTGTGTATGTATCAATTTTTATTTTCTGATCTCATTAAGAAAAAAAAATTTCTATTCAAATATTCAAGAATAATTCATAAAAGAATAGTTAACGTTGCGATTTGTCTCAAGATTGTTTTTCATTTTTTCATAGAAAGAAAAGGGGGGAGTATTCTCAAAAACTTCATATCTATAATTTTATTGGCGGCATGGCCGAGTGGTAAGGCGGGGGGACTGCAAATCCTTTTTCCCCAGTTTCAAATCCGGGTGTCGCCTGATCGATAAGAAACTGTAAATGAAAGATTATATTACGTTTTTTTAGAAAACTTTTTTTTCCAACAGAAGCAAGCGAGGGAAAAGGAGTCTTGAGAATTGCGTTTGATTCGAAATTATAAGCATCAGTAGCTTAAAAAATGTTGTAAATATTTTTGTCTCGAATTCAAGGAAAGATTCTAGTAGTGAAAAGGAATCCATAAATTTAGAAATGATAGTTCGTTCACTACACAACTATTGTAGTGTCTGTCTCCTGACTGGGTCTTTTATTAGATTGGATTAAGAATAAGTCGGATAGGAAAGTCCATTTTTAGGTAGAGAAAAGGCAGAAGAAAAACCTTCTATACAGACTAATTTAAAGTTTATGAGTGCTTCCACATTTTATCAATATTATTTATTTAGATCAATTCTATTTAATAGCTTTAATTTAGCTAATTCGCTTTCGTAATATTCAAAAAAGTATTCTTAGATTTTCATATTCTATATTCTAATAAAATTAAAATGTTTTGATTCTAAAATCGAATAGAAAAGAAAAAAAGTTTTTTTAATTATTTTAGAGAACGAATTGGGAGACATTTAAGGGACTATTTCAAATAGAAAGAAGAGTATAAGTATGCAAATGAATCTGTCTTGATTCTTTTTTTATGAAATCCTTAAGGAAAATGATAAAAGAGAAATCTTAATATTCCCACCTGGTAGTAACATTCATTGACTTATAACTTCCTATAATTTTTTTATGTTTAATGTTTATGATTTTACTAAAAATAATCAAAAAAAACTTTTTAGATGTTCTAATAACTAATAAAATAGAATGAATTCTTGTTTTTCGTGAATGATGTTAGCCCAGAATCCTTTTTTTTGACTCTGTAATAGCAATTCCACTATTATAGTATAGTATTTTTAGCGAATAATACAAAAAAAAGAATAGAATAAAAAATTTGAAAAAATAATGAAATAGTTCCTTCATATTATAGAGATAGGAGACAAAATTTACATGGATATAGTAAGTATTGCTTGGGCTGCTTTAATGGTAGTTTTTTCATTTTCCTTTCCCTCGTAGTATGGGAAGAAGTGGGCTATAGGGATACTAAAAATTGAGTTAAGGGATCCAAGTAACCTTGTTGATTTCTACCTGAATTTTTGAATTTCGAAACTATTGAATGAAAATATTTCATTTAAACTAATACTAATTAATTGAGTTCAAATAGAAAATCTATCTTGATTCTATTATATTTTAGTAGTGTAATGTATTCTATGTATCTTATAGGAATTGAAAATACTCTTTCAATCAAACAAATATTTTCATTATTCCCATATTCCTATTTTGAGAAAACAAGGGAATCAAAAAGAAGAAGAAATGGATTCCTATTCCAATCAAATTTTTCTTAAAATTTCTATTTCGATGAACTGACGCTTAACCTGGTTATATAGATATATTATATATATGGAAAATGGCGGACCGTGTAATAACCATTCCTGTTTTTTTACCCCCTTTTTTCCTAAGATACCGGAATTGTTTGTAAAAAAGAATCTGAAAAAAAAAATTGGACGCAATTCTCAGATAGTAGAAATCAAATTGATTTCTACTATCTGGATTACGCTGATTGTACGATCATTTTTTTAAATCATTCATAAAAATGAAGAAATCATATTTCAGTGAATTAGTCACTTTTACTTACCGTTTTTACATAAATTATAAGTAAAAAAGCAGTAGGAACTAGAATAAACAGTGCAGTAGCAATAAATGCGAGAATATTTACTTCCATAATCTTTATTATGTTCTATTTCTCTTAAATTTCTAAAAAAAAAATTCGGGATTTAATCCCATAGAAATGTTCAATCTTTCAACAATGGTATAAATTGGATTTCAATGATATCAAATCGGATCAATATCATGAATCACAAAATCTGAGCTATCAAATCAACTCATGAAATAGTATAACATAGGAAGATCTTTTATCCATACTAAATAAAACAAAAAAAACATTTATTCTTGATGAAAGTCCAAAATCCCTTTCCTTCCTTTTTCGGCGAAACAAAAAAGCAGGGGGGGGCCCCAAATAAAATTTTGTTTATCAATTTGATTCCCTACAAATACACAAAAAAGGAATTTATTTTTTATTTTTTTGGATTTATATCCAACGGGATTGACGGGGCTCGAACCCGCAGCTTCCGCCTTGACAGGGCGGTGCTCTGACCAATTGAACTACAATCCCAGGGAAAGGGGTGTACTGTATAAATATTTTTACGGACCGTTTCTGTCAAACCTTTTCTTTTTCTATTTCGGATTCGAACCTTTTTGTTGTAAATGAAAAAAGCGCATTTTTTTATATATTGATATGTATATCGATATCCACTTTAGTGAGATCGACACAAATTACTCGTAATCCGTTTCTTATTCTTATTCTATTAACAAATCGATTGAAAATTGAATCAATGAAAAAAAAATATTTTTTTTTTCAATTTTTCCTTATATTTTCTACTTACAGATCTTGACATGAATACCGATTATTAACAAGATTTTGAATTTGTGGAAAGAAATATGGAATACAGAAAAAAAAGAAATAACCTTAGATATGTTTAATATTTTGATTCTTCCGTATCATAGCACATCAGTCATTTCCAGAGAACTATAAATGGGTTATAGAATTTCATAGTGGATCGGCAAATTCTTGGGCCGAGCTGGATTTGAACCAGCGTAGACATATTGCCAACGAATTTACAGTCCGTCCCCATTAACCGCTCGGGCATCGACCCAGCACAATAGGAAGAATACATTTCAGTTTTTATTGAAAATTTTTGATCAACTTCCTTTCGTAACACCCTACCCCCAGGGGAAGTCGAATCCCCGCTGCCTCCTTGAAAGAGAGATGTCCTGAACCACTAGACGATGGGGGCATACTTGCCCGACCGCCATTATACTACGTTCATAGTATGAACAGTTTTTTGCAATTGTCAATATAATGATATGATTCGATAAAAAAAAATATTTTTCGTTCTTTCATAATTCCATAGAAATTTTTTATTAATCATTTATATTTCTAAATTTTTTTATTCCAGTCATAATAAGAAAAAAAAAGAAGTAATGTTCCAATAAAGAGAAAATTCTTCACAGGAATGATTCGTTTGTTGCAAAGGACGAGAGGTTAAAACTTCATTTCTATCATTTATTACTAATACTAAGATTCGATAGGTAGATTTATATCTAATACTAAGAAAAAAAACTTTGGAAAATAGAATTTTTCAATAAAAAAATAAAAATTTGGTTTAGGGACAGAACATATTGAATCCATTTTATCAATGATTCGATTTTATCAATGTTTCGATGAAATATTTTATTTTGTGAGTACATTTATGTATCAATAAAAAGAATTTAGTGTTATGATTAGAATGACTTCAAGAATCCATTTTGAAATAATATATTTGATATGGATCAAATCCAATCTTAATCAATTCTTTTTTTTAACTATATTCTATTCACTAGGTAAATCCAATTTTTTGTTCTTTGATGAGTCATTATACAAATAATAGATATTGATGTACATGTATTCTAATCCCATTTATATCATTTAATTTATATAATTTATATAAATTTATAGAAATAATTTATATAAATTTATAGAATAAGTATACACAGTAACAAATATATGTACTAGTCATGCTAGTTCCTTATTTAGAAATTGAAAGAAAGAAAAAGGGCCCTTTTAACTCAGTGGTAGAGTAACGCCATGGTAAGGCGTAAGTCATCGGTTCAAATCCGATAAGGGGCTTTTTACTTTTTTTTTCAAAAGCAATAGTCTTTCTATTTGAAGGAAGAATAAAAAGATTCTTGATATTTTGAAAAAGTTTCTATTTGTAATAAAAAAGAAAAAGTGTAAAATTCAATAATGGAAAAATAAAAAAAAGTAAGTGGACCTAACCCGTTGAATTATATTTA
>NW_028196868.1:25000-51458 GCF_037176805.1 Vigna unguiculata
ATGCCCTTCTTCTTGAAACCTTGTTTTTTTATCAAATTCAAAAAGTTGCGGAGACGGGATTTGAACCCGTAACCTCAAGGTTATGAGCCTTGCGAGCTACCAAGTTGCTCTACTCCGCGATAAAGAAAAGAATTGATAACTAATGAACAAAAACAAAGATGGAATGCGTCCCTTTACCATATCTATATAAATAGAATAAACCATTTATACATAACGGTAAAGGGACCCTCCTATGATCGCTGATAATAAAATGAAAAAAATGAAGATAATTGGAAATCCTTACCAACTGGATCTTGTTGCACCCGGCAAGAAACATGCATGAACCATTTCCCGAAGTATGTGTCCAGATAATCCAAAGTCTCGATAATTAGCTCTCGGTCTTCCGGTCGAAAAACAACGTCGATGAAGACGTATAGGTGCACTATTACGCGGTAGTGATTCTAATTTTCCATGAATTTCCCATTTCTCACTTAACGACGGAACTTTGCTTATTTCTTTTTTTGAGGATCGGCGAATCAAATGATATTTCTGTTCCAATTTTTGTCTCTTCTTTTCCCTCTGAATAACACTTTTCCTTGCCATAATGGTTAATTTGCTATTAGCATCAATGATAGAAGTCGGATCCTAGATGTATAAGTGGCTTCTCTTCCCTATAGAAGGAAATGAGATTCTTGCCAGATATATATAATAAAGAATTCAATTAACCGAATTTGCCCGATGTAGAGGCAATTAAGAAGGCTGCATAAGTAAATATATAACCTACGGAAAAGTGGGCTAGTCCAACCAATCTTGCTTGCACAATGGAAAGAGCCACTGGTTTATCTCTCCATCGAATCAAATTAGCCAAAGGTGTACGTTCATGAGCCCATGCCAAAGTTTCAATCAATTCCTGCCAATATCCGCGCCAAGAAATTAAGAACATAAATCCAGTAGCCCAAACAAGATGTCCAAACAAGAACATCCATGCCCAGACTGATAAACTATTCATACCAAAAGGGTTATATCCATTGATAAGTTGTGAAGAGTTCAACCATAGATAATCTCTTAACCATCCCATCAAATAGGTAGAAGATTCATTAAACTGTGAAATATTACCCTGCCATAGTGTAATGTGTTTCCAATGCCAATAAAAAGTAACCCATCCAATGGTATTTAACATCCAGAAAACTGCCAAATAAAATGCGTCCCAAGCGGAAATATCACAAGTTCCGCCTCGTCCCGGGCCATCACAAGGAAAACTATAACCAAAATCTTTTTTATCAGGCATTAACTTAGAACCACGCGCATCCAAAGCACCTTTTACTAAAATCAAAGTAGTTGTATGTAAACCAAGAGCAATAGCATGATGAACCAAGAAGTCTCCAGGCCCTATTGTTAAGAATAGAGAATTACTATTCTCATTTACAGCGTTTAACCAACCAGGCAACCATATGCTTCGTCCCGCATTGAACGCCGGACTGTTCGTTGAAGATAAAAGTATATCGAACCCATAGGAAGTTTTACCATGAGCAGATTGTATCCATTGGGCAAATATAGGTTCAATCAAAATTTGTTTCTCCGGAGTACCAAAAGCAAGCATGACATCGTTATGGACATAAAGTCCCAGAGTATGGAACCCCAGAAAGAGGCTAGCCCAACTTAAGTGGGATATGATAGCTTCTTTATGGTCTAACATTCTTGCCAAGACATTATCTTGATTCTGCTCTGGATTATAATCTCTAATAAAAAAGATAGCTCCATGAGCAAAAGCCCCTGTCATAATGAAGCCTGCTATATATTGATGATGAGTATATAAGGCAGCTTGAGTAGTAAAGTCTTGCGCTATAAACGCATAAGCAGGTAAAGAGTACATGTGTTGTGCTACCAAGGAAGTAATAACCCCTAAAGAGGCTAGAGCAAGACCTAATTGAAAATGAATTGAATTATTGATTGTATCATAAAGACCCTTATGCCCACGCCCCAATCTACCCCCCGGAGGAGTATGTGCTTCTAAAAGATCTTTAATACTGTGACCAATCCCGAAATTAGTTCTATACATATGGCCAGCAACTAGAAAAATAAACGCAATAGCCAAATGATGGTGTGCAATATCAGTTAACCATAAACTTTGAGTTTGCGGATGAAATCCTCCGAGAAGTGTTAGAATAGCAGTTCCTGCTCCTTGAGGGGTACCAAATATATGATTATTGGAATCTGGGTTTTGAGCATAAAGATTCCACTGACCTGTAAAAAATGGACCTAATCCCTCGGGGTGCGGCAAGATATCTAATAAATTGTTCCATCGAACGGATTCCCCCCTGGACCCCGGAATAGCAACATGAACTAAATGCCCTGTCCAAGCCAAGGAACTTACTCCGAATAGTCCTGACAAATGATGATTGAGGCGGGATTCGGCATTTTTAAACCACGAAACACTCGGTTTCCATTTTGGTTGTAGGTGTAACCAACCTGCTATTAAAGATATAATAGAAAGTATTAATAGAAAAATAGCTCCAGTATAAAGATCCCCATTAGTACGTAAACCGATTGTATACCACCACTGATAAACACCAGAATAGGCTATATTAACAGGACCTAGAGCACCCCCTCGAGTAAAAGCTTCTACAGCTGGTTGACCAAAATGAGGATCCCAAATTGCATGAGCAATAGGTCTTACATGTAAAGGATCCTGTACCCATGTCTCAAAATTACCTTGCCAAGCTACATGAAAGAGATTCCCGGAAGTCCACAGAAAAATGATTGCTAATTGCCCGAAATGAGAAGCAAAAATATTCTGATAAAGACGTTCCTCAGTAATATCATCATGACTTTCGAAGTCATGTGCGGTAGCAATACCAAACCAAATACGACGAGTAGTGGGGTCTTGAGCTAAGCCTTGACTAAAGCTTGGAAATCTTAATGCCATAATGATTTTCAAATCCTCCTAGCTATTATCCTACTGCAATAATTCTTGCTAAGAAGAATGCCCATGTTGTGGCAATTCCACCTAGAAGGTAATGTGTTACTCCTACAGCACGTCCTTGTACAATGCTCAAGGCTCTGGGCTGAGTAGCAGGAGCAACTTTTAATTTATTATGAGCCCAAACAATGGATTCAATAAGTTCTTGCCAATAACCACGCCCGCTGAATAGAAACATTAAACTAAAAGCCCATACAAAATGTGCACCCAAGAAAAAAAGACCATATGCAGATAATGAAGAACCATAAGACTGAATTACCTGGGATGCCTGCGCCCATAAGAAATCACGAAGCCACCCATTAATGGTAATGGAACTCTGCGCAAAATTTCCTCCTGTGATATGAGTTACTATCCCTTGATCACTTATACTACCCCAAACATCTGACTGCATTTTCCAACTGAAATGGAATATAACTACGGAAATTGAATTGTACATCCAAAATAGTCCTAAGAAGACATGATCCCAAGCGGATACTTGGCATGTCCCCCCTCTTCCAGGTCCATCACAAGGGAAACGAAAACCTAGATTTGCTTTATCCGGTATCAATCGTGAACTACGAGCAAATAGAACACCCTTTAAGAGTATCAATACTGTTACATGAATTGTAAATGCATGAATATGATGGACCAAAAAATCCGCAGTTCCTAAAGGAATAGGTAACAAAGCAACTTTACCGCCCACTGCTACTAAATTTTCACCTCCCCAAGTCAAACTGGTACTTGTTGCTGCACCTGGGGCTGTTGTGCCAGGTGCTAAAGCGTGGGTATTTTGTATCCATTGAGCAAAGATCGGCTGTAATTGTATAGCAGTATCTGAAAACATATCTTGAGGGCGCCCTAATGCGCTCATGGTATCATTATGAATATACAAACCAAAACTGTGAAAACCTAAAAAGATACATACCCAGTTAAGATGTGATATGATTGAATCACGATGTCTAAGGACACGATCTAATAGATCGTTGTATCGAATAGTCGGATCATAATCTCTTACCATAAAAATCGCTGCATGCGCAGCAGCACCGACTATGAGAAATCCACCAATCCACATGTGATGTGTAAACAATGACAGTTGTGTACCATAGTCAGTAGCTAGGTATGGATAAGGAGGCATAGAATACATATGGTGAGCTACAACAATGGTCAAAGAGCCTAACATAGCTAGATTAATAGATAATTGAGCATGCCATGACGTTGTTAGAATCTCATATATACCTTTATGACCCTGGCCTGTAAATGGACCTTTATGTGCCTCTAAAATGTCTTTTATATTGTGACCAATACCCCAGTTGGTCCTATACATGTGACCCGCTATCAAGAAAAGAATTGCAATAGCTAAATGATGGTGTATAATATCGGTCAGCCATAAACCTCCAGTTACTGGATCTAATCCTCCACGAAAAGTAAGAAATTCTCCGTATTTTGACCAATTCAAGGTAAAAAATGGGGTTGCTCCCTCGGAAAAACTCGGATAAAGTTGAGCCAAAAGATCCCGATTTAGGATAAATTCATGAGGAAGTGGTATCTCTTTGGGATCTACTGCAGCATTTAGAAATTGGTTAATCGGTAAAGATACATGTATTTGATGTCCTGCCCAAGAAAGAGACCCCAACCCTAGGAGCCCTGTCAAATGGTGATTCAACATAGATTCTACATCTTGGAACCAAGCCAATTTTGGAGCAGCTTTGTGATAATGAAACCAACCAGCAAAAAGCATTAAGGCTGCAAAGACCAATGCACCAATTGCAGTACAATAGAGTTGTAATTCATTAGTTATTCCAGATGCTCTCCAAATCTGAAAAAAACCAGAGGTTATTTGTATTCCTCGGAACCCCCCCCCTACATCACCATTCAATATTTCTTGACCCACTATTGGCCAAACCACCTGAGCACTAGGCCTAATGTGAGTAGGATCACTTAACCATGCCTCATAATTGGAAAAACGAGCACCATGAAAATACATGCCACTCAGCCAAAGAAAGATGATAGAGAGTTGGCCAAAATGCGCACTAAAAACTTTTCGGGAAATCTCCTCTAAATCATTAGTATGGCTATCAAAATCATGAGCGTCAGCATGTAGGTTCCAGATCCAAGTAGTAGTATCTGGTCCCTTAGCTATTGTTCTTGAGAAATGACCAGGTTTTGCCCATTCCTCAAAAGAAGTTTTTATAGGATCCCTATCTACCAAAATTTTAACTTCTGGTTCCGGTGAACGAATAATCATTGAGTCCTCCTCTTTCCAGACAACACATACAAAGAGACCTGCCAACATAAAACAGAATTAGTGAACTTATTAGAGATGTTTCTATTGAGTTTTGTTCTCTCCTATCTCTCATGTATTGGATATCTTAGTAAATTTCATTTCTTTAGTTTTTCACTAGAACAATTATGATCTCGAAGTCAATTCGGGGCAAGTGTTCGAATCTATTATGACATAAGAGTGAGGCGCTCAACGGACCTATTTTAATCTTCTAAGACCTTTTTGGGAACTCTGAATGGAAGTTCAATAATTTTTCGTGCAGCCTAATCAAATGTATTCAGATTTTATTCTAATTCTATTCCTTAGATTTTATTTTTTTTTTTAGATAAAGTATAAGTATGTACTCTATTTCAAATTGAGCAGGCATTAGCATTCATTATTAGGCAATATACCTATATTTTATTTCTTTTTTTGAAGGTCTCTTTTCTTAATTTGATTGAATATTAGTTTAAATAACAGAAAAAAGGAGAAAATTATCTACTGTATCCACATCTCGTTTATTTCTATGAAATACTAGACAAAATCGAACAAAATTAGAAGGGATATATTTAAATTATGTGATTGGTCGTTCCTATAGAAATGATTTTTGAATTTGATAGGGACAAGAAACAAGAATTTATAACAATATATATTTATCTATCTATATCTTTATATAGATAGATAAATATATAAGAAAAAAAAGAAACAGAGTGTTCTTATTCAAAACGCCCTGTGATCTTCAACCAATTCTGTGCTGCAATATAATTACCGGGGGTGAGAGCTATAGCTTGTTTCCAATATTCAGCGGCTTGATTAAACCAAGACTCCGCAACTTCTGAGTCTCCCTGCCGAATGGCCTGTTCTCCTCGGTCGAAATAGGTGAGTCAATTCCTTTCCTTAGAACCGTACTTGAGAATTTCCTGACTCATACGGCTCAGTAGTCAATTCTTTTTTTGTTCTATTATCTTGAAGTTAACTAAAAGAAAAAAAGAAATTATTAATATGAGTTTCAAACTTTCATTTTTACTAATAAATAAAGAATTTCAAAGAATTTCATCTTTTTTTTTAGTTTTATCTTTTCTCCTACCTTCAGAAAAGGGAATCAAGCATTGGCATTAACGCCCTAATTCTAATTTTCTGAAAGGTAACTATCTCGATTTTATATATCATATACAAAAATATATGATAGATTCATTTCTATAGAATCTTGGTAAAAGTTTTTTCTTTCTTATCTTATAAGTTCTTATAAGTAAAGAGAAAATACTTTCTATCTTTGGGATTTGATACTACACCGCTGCTCAAAATACCAGGGGATCCTTTTTATTACATAAGTGGATTCCTGACTTCTTTATTTATCATGAGATAAGGAAGCAGTTTTTATTATATCGATTGAAAACCGTGTTAATTGATCCTTACGATGCTTCCTTTATCAATTAGATCTTTTATCCATAGAAAAAGAGGGTATCTAGACATATCGATTTCTTCATATTTTTACTTCTATGAAGTTTCTTTGCTACAGCTGATAAAAATCGTTGTTTTGAACGATATATATATGTAGAAAGCCTTTCTTATTTATAATTATTTATATTTCTATATTTCTTATATTAAAATTTGTGGATTTGCTTGTTCTTTTCTTTTTTCTTTCTATAGTGGAGATAGTCGCACGTAATGACAGATCACGGCCATATTATTAAAAGCTTGGGGTAAAAATGGGTTTCGTTCGAGCGCCCGAAAATAATATTCCAAAGCTTTAGTATGTTCTCCGTTACTTGTGTGAATAAGGCCTATGTTATAAAGTATATAACTTCGATCATAGGGATCAATTTCCAGTCGCATAGCCTCATAATAATTCTGTAAAGCTTCTGCATAATTTCCTTCAGATTGAGCTGACATCCGTTACGGTCGTCATTCGGTTCAAAGAATCTCCGCTCCAGAACTGTACGTGAGATTTTCATCTCATACGGCTCCCCCCTTATGTGTGTAATGAGAAAAATCCATCAAATCAAAAAATATTCCAGTATTCTCATTCTCAACTGAACAGAGCTAGTGTTTTTACAATAAATCTCTAGCCAACCTTCCTGTCAAAAATTATTTCTTAACATTAAGTATGTAGGTACTTGATAAAAAAAAATAAGAACTTCAACAATTTCTTTGTCCTCTACGCTGCTTAATTTCCTGGAATTAGTCACCTCAATAATCTTCGATGGTTCTATGGGTATCCAAAATATGAACGAGATGGATATTTATTGTCCCAACCATTCCTGTTAGTCCCAATCTCGATAAGCCATGGATATAGATAGATACAAAGTTTTCGTGTCCTTGATTCCCAAGCGTAGTGCTTCTTTCCCAATGTTGCCTATCAGTACTAGTAATTTGGGGTTGACCTAACCCCATAAGTATAGGTATAACCTTTCGCTTAATACTAGAAACCTAAAATTCAAGCATATAAGGCTTCATTAATCGAGGATACACGACAGAAGGAATTAATCCTTTTATTTACAAATTTCACCTTCAACACGCGTGGGGTTTTTCCATTCCATTTTTTTTTGACCGAAATCGGTCAAAAAAAATGGAATCAAATCACACCATCTCTGTAATAAGTGAATGCCCTTTTTTCTCCTGAAGTTGTCGGAATTATTCGTAATAAGATATTGGCTACAATTGAAAAGGTCTTATCTATAAAATTTTCATTTATCCGAGATCTAGGCATAGGTAGAAATCCATTCTATAATTTAATTAATCATGGTGTGAGAAATCAATCCCACAAATAAAGGAATTGTATAATTATAATACAGTGCGAAATAACGTAAAAATGAACTCATCAATCAAATTTGTTTATCCTAAGACCTTGTAGGAGGTTTTTTTTTAATTTTACTTTGTATTTTTATAGTTTGAATAGGTTTTATGCATTTATGAAAAATAGGATTGATTCACTATTCAACATTCAACCGGTTTCTGGGCATCATTATATAGGAGAGATGGCCGAGTGGTTCAAGGCGTAGCATTGGAACTGCTATGTAGGCTTTTTGTTTACCGGGGGTTCGAATCCCTCTCTTTCCGAATCTTTACCAAATTCATCAATATTACTCATCCCAATGCATACCATTATTTCATATTTCAAATTTGTTTGTTGATATGGACAACTTTATATTCCTCATTTTTCGGTAATACAAAAAATAGTGGATAACGGGTGGGCAAGGAATAAAAATTTTCGCATATCCATGTCTATGATATATGAATAGCAGAAAATCCTTGTAAAAAAAACTCTTGTTATTTTAGTTAAGTTTAAGTTTGACGAGAATAATATTCTACAACCAGTAATTCATTTATTTTCAAACCAACCCATTTATTATCTATTATTTGATTAATTAAACCTTTATATTGGAAAGGGTGAACAGTCAAATGATTTGGCAATTTCTCATGGGGGGCTGAATCAAAATAATTTTGAATAAGAGTTTTAGATTTTTGTTCATCCTTTGCTGTAATAATATCTTGAGGTTTACAACGATAACTTGGTATACTCCACTATACGACCATTAACTAAAACATGTCTATGGTTTATAAATTGGCGGGCTTGAGGAATAGTCGCAGCCATACCCAATCGAAAAAGTATGTTATCCAAGCGCATTTCAAGTAGTTGTAATAAAACCTGACCAGTTGATCCTTTAGCTTTTCCGGAGATACGAACGTATTTAAGCAATTGTCGTTCTGTAAGACCATAATGAAAACGCAATTTTTGTTTTTCTTCTAAACGAATACGATATTGAGATTTTTTACTGAAGCGCAATTGATTTCGAAATTCGTTTTTGACTGTTGGCCTTTTACTAGTAAGTCCTGGTAAATATCCTAGACGACGTATTTTTTTGAAACGAGGTCCTCTGTAACGTGACATAAAAACTCCTTTTTTAAAATGAAAAATCTTATAAATCGAAATGAAAACTAAACGAAATGAAAAATATTATAGAATTCTAAATGAAGCGAAATCTACTAAAGTTTTATAGTACAAAGAAGAATTAGATGAATTTTATCAATATCCGAATTTATTGTATATAAAAGAATACAAAAAAGTAGGTTAATTTCTTGATTTCTTCCGCAGAGATCGAACTCTCCCAATTTTTTATTTCTAAAAAAGATATTATCAATTATGTAAAAAACAAATAGAGAAAAGCCGGTTATCGGATTCGAACCGATGACCATCGCATTACAAATGCGATGCTCTAACCTCTGAGCTAAACCGGCTAATGTAAACGAAATATACATATGCAGAAGAATTGAATGGGATCTTAGTTATCAATTTTTAGTTATTTATAACAAAATTCAAATTAATACAAACATCAAAAATAGAGAAAGAAAATATAGAAAATCAAACCCAATTTTTATTATTTCTATTATTTATTTTATCTGATAACATAAAGTGCAAGATAATAATTAATATTATATTAATATAATTTATTTAATATAATTTATTTCGATCTACTATTCTAGATATATATTATTAAATTGATTTCTTTCAAAAAGATTATTTATTAGTACTTAAAGTAAATTTGAATAAATATAAATTTTAGTAAATATTTATTAAGGAATTCCATATTTCTAAGTAAATGTCTAATTCTATATTATATTCAATTAAAAGAATGGTTTTTTTTAGCCACTAGATTCGTTTTAGTTATATAAATTGTATATGAATAAATGGATTGTTTATTTTCTTTTTTTTTTTAAGCAAAAACAAAAAAAAAAAAAGAATCGACCATTCGAGTATTCTAAATTGTATGAAAAAAGAAGATAAGTAGGTACATAGAAGATAAGTAGATATGTGGTCTATATCTGTGTATATTGAATTGTTAATATATAGATATTAGAATTAGTTCTGATTCAAACAAATAAAGGTATCCAATATAGATGAAATAAAATCTATAAAATTGGAGAAAGGGGTTTTTAATATTTAATAAAATAATATGTATTTAATGAATTCAAAAGTTCCCGCATAATTCTCATAATAGAAATGAAAAAAAAAGCATTCTATTATAATCAGATTCAAATAAAAAAAAAGATGGGGATATGGCGAAATTGGTAGACGCTACGGACTTAATTGGATTGAGTTTTGGTATGGAAACTTACCAAGTAATAATTTTCAAATTCAGAGAAACCCTGGAATTCACAATGGGCAATCCTGAGCCAAATCCTGTTTTCTGAAAACAAATAAAAATTCAGAAAGTGATAATAAAAAAGGGATAGGTGCAGAGACTCTATGGAAGCTGTTCTAACAAACGAAATTGACGACTTTTTTTATTGCATTAGTAAAAGAATCCTTTCACCAAAATTACAGGAATGGATCAAAGATAAACATTTAGAAACATATATATATACTGAAATACTCTTTCAATTTGTTACTTTTTATTTTATTATTGAAGATCTATTTGTGATAAAAATATTCACAAATGAAAAATGTGAATCAAATCAATTCGAAGTTGAAGAAAAGATGGAATATTTATTGATGAAATTATTCACTTCATCATAATCGGCTAAAACCCTTGAAGAACTGATAAATCAGATGAGAATAAAGATAGAGTCCTATTCTACATGTCAATACCGACAACAATGAAATTGAAAGTAAGAGGAAAATCCGTCGACTTAAGAAATCATGAGGGTTCAAGTCCCTCTATCCCCAAAAATACTTTTTCATTTTCTAATTTTTTTCCTATATCCTCTCTATCTTGAAGTCCTTATTTATGTGTTTTATTCGATTTATTATTTCCCAACGAAATTGGAATTTTTATTTTCATCAATTTCCTATCTATCATAATTTTCTTATCTATCATAATGACAAGGGACGAGTTTTGGAATAGATATAAATATATATGTGAAACACATAGAATTTTTTTTAATCAGAAATGTATAAATTAATATCTTATTTTTTAGCAAGGAATTTTCATATGCGTAATTAACGATTAACAATAAAAAATAATTATTACTGCGGAAACTCACTTACAAACTTTTTTTTTACTTAGTTGATATAGATTCATTAACATAGATTTTAAAAATCTTTTAAAATCAAAGTATTAAGCTTCAAGAATGGTCGGGATAGCTCAGTTGGTAGAGCAGAGGACTGAAAATCCTCGTGTCACCAGTTCAAATCTGGTTCCTGACACAAGATTCATTTGTATGAGTATCTATCCCCCATATTCATTTTAATGAATATGGGGGATAGATACTCATACAAATTTGTGTTCTTCTAGATTCTGATACATAACATATTTCTTTGATCTATTTAGGTATCTGTAGATATACTTTTCCTAGATGATTAAAGAATAGATGCAATTTTTTATTAGGTATATTCGCTTATCTATAGTATCTATATATATATAGATATAGATATATAGATAATGAATTCTTTATCTATTTTTTTCCTTTTTTTTCTGCGATACAAAAAAAGGTTTCTATTTCCATAATATTCGAGTGGTTTAATTAGTTGGTTAAAAGACCTAAAAGTCGAAGTTCTGGGGTGGAGTGAGAATATTAAGAATTCATCTGAGAAGGATTACCAAAATAGAATCGAGCCCTTTTCTTTGTGTTTTTTTTTTCGTGGCCGTATAATTGATGGTGATGTGCACGTTATATAGTTTATTATAAAGATAAAGAATTAGTTTATTATAAAGATAAAGAATTTTTGCAGTTCATCCTATTTCTTTTATTGGCTTGGCTGATAAGAACTCAGTATTGTTTTTGTTTTAGAATCTTAAGAAACTCCTATCCATCCTATTTTAAACCCTATAATTATTCATTCTATTATTTCTGAATTTTGTGATTTCTCACATAATAATATCTGAATGCAACTTCCATTACTCTGCCTGATTTAATGTCAATCAATTATTTTGTCTGATCTATAACAGAATGTACTTATATTCTTTGACTGGGGTTGCAGAAGTTTGGATTAGTTTATTATTTTTATCATTTAGTGAGCATCTTGTATTTCATAAAAATTTGGAGCAATATAATCTTTACGCAAAGGCCATCCTATCCAATTTTCGGGCATTAAAATACGTCTTAGACGCGGATGACTATCATAAGAGATTCCCAACATATCATAAGATTCCTTTTCTTGAAAATCCGCACTTTTCCAAACCCAAAAAATCGAAGGAATTCTGGGATTTTTTCTTGATACAAATATTTTTATGCATACCTCTTCGGGTTGATTTATACCATACTCTATTCTTGTAAAATGATATACACTAGCTAAGAGTCCTCCGGGTGCTACATCATAGGCACATTGAGAACGTAGATAATTGTAACCATATACATATAAAATGACAGCAATGGAATGCCAATCCTCGGGCTTTATTTGTAAAGTCTCTATTCCTAGGTAATCGAAACCCAAGGATCTATGAATTAGTCCATGTTTGACTAGCCAAGAAGACAAACGACCTTGCATTTTTTGCTTCTCCTAAATTTTTTTTATGAGTTTGGTATTAGTATTTTCTATTACGATGAAATTTTTAAAATACGATGAAATTTTTAAAAAAGGAATTGCTTTTTATTATTGTACTTTAAAAAAATGTGTCAGACGATATCTCTGAAGTAGATGGCGGTTGATAGAAAAATTCTTGACCATAATTGTCAGTATAAGTACTGTATCCAACATGAAACTTATGGTTGGTAGTAAAACATCTATTCTCTCGTTGAAAACTCATTGGATCTTCATATATTTCTCGAGATATTTTCTTACGAAGTTTTGTTATAGCATCTATAATGGCCTCCGGTTTAGGTGGACAGCCCGGCAAATATACATCTACAGGAATTAGCTTATCTACGCCTCGAACAGTACTATAAGAATCGGTACTAAACATCCCCCCCGTAATTGTACAGGCTCCCATAGCAATAACATATTTAGGTTCGGGCATTTGTTCATATAATCGAACTAAAGAAGGGGCCATTTTCATAGTTACAGTGCCCGCTGTTAAAATTAGGTCCGCCTGCCTAGGACTCGATCGTGGTACTAGTCCATAACGATCAAAATCGAATCGTGATCCTATTAATGAAGCAAATTCAATGAAGCAACAACTCGTACCATAAAGAAGCGGCCATAAACTGGATAATCTTGACCAATTTGAAAAATCATTTAATGTCGTTGAAATAACTGAATTTTGGGTTGTTTGATCAAGTAAGGGAAACTCAATGGAATTCATAATTGTCTCAATATTTTTTTTTCTAATTGTCTAAATAGTCAAGAATTAAGACCATTCTAATGCCCCCTTTCGCCATGCATAAACTGAACCAACAATTAGGATAAGCACGAATAAGAAAGCTTCTAAAAATACGGATACCCCTAATACATCGAAACTCATTGCCCATGGATAAAGAAAAACCGTTTCAACATCAAAAACAACAAAAATGAGAGCAAACATATAATAACGGATTCGAAATTGTAACCAAGCATCGCCTATTGGTTCTATTCCGGATTCATAACTAGAAAGTTTTTCCGGTCCCTTGCTAATGGGGGCTAAAATTCCAGAAATTAGAAATGCCAAAATAGGAATCAAACTTGATATTATTAGAAATGCCCAAAAAATATCATATTCGTAAAGAAGAAACATAAAAGTACTCCTCTGAATGTAGAAAATATACCAAATTCATTTTCATTTTTAGTCTAAAGTCTCCATTTTTTTAGACTAGCTGAATATACTAATATTAATATTATTCTATCGAATATGAATATGTTCGAATAGAAAGTTACAAATTGTTTTTTTTTTAGTAATAGTCTTAGTAATGAGATCTATTCGATCCAAAATAGTATTAATATTATTAGTATCTGTAGGAATATTAGGGCTATACGGACTCGAACCGTAGACCTTCTCGGTAAAACAGATCAAACTAATTATTATCTAAATGATTTAAATTGTTTTCAAAACCCAACATGCATTTTTTTTTGCATTGAGCTTTTTCATTAACTGATAAAAATATTAGTTAGTCCACCATCTTTTTTTTTTTTTACAGTAAAGAATAAAGAGATGATTCCCTATGCTCTTCTTTTTTATTTGTATAACAATCAAAGAGCACTACCAAAGTGTTTCAAAGAAGGATTATCTTGACGTAGGTCTGCTTCTGGCCTAGATCAACTTAAGTTAAATGGACTCTTTATCCACCTACTAAAATTAAAATAGAAGATAAGAAATGACACTTCATACACCTTAAAGTTCATAAAATAGGAAGAAAAGATAATCTTTTTTAGGTCCCTATACCCTTTATGTTTAGCATTGACGAGAAATGGGTATTCACCTTATCAATATCTCAAATCAATTATGGATTCGATTTTATGGCTAAACCCTTTGTCAGGCTAGTGTTCTCTTGTTTTGTTCCTTAAAATGGAGTAAGACACCGATTTCTTACTATAAGATAAACTTTTTTAATTACAAGATGAACTCCTCTGAAAAAAAGCATTGGCGCTCGTGTAAACGAGGTGCTCTACCTAACTGAGCTACAGCCCTTGTGTTTTTGATACATATTTTATCATAGTATGAAGATAATTGCTTGTCAAGATGAATATTACATGATCGAATCCCTTGAACGGGGGTTGGTATTGCTTATCAGTAATTTTACATTTATAATCAATTAATCTGATAGATGGGTACTCTTCTTTTTTTTTTTTTGAGGAGGAGTCCTAAATTACCTACTTAACTCAGTGGTTAGAGTATTGCTTTCATACGGCGGGAGTCATTGGTTCAAATCCAATAGTAGGTAAGGTATAGTTATAACTTATTAGATACCTTTGACTGTGGTATCTAATAAGCTTTTCTACTTACTTTTTTCTTCTGACTGTTTCTTTTTTCTTTTTATTGTTTTCGGATATTGGGACGCATCAATTTCAACTTGTTATGAAATAACATTGATAGCCTCTACTCGTGTTCTAGCTCGTCTAAGAGCTAGATTTGCCTCAATTGTTTGTCTCTTGCCTTCAGCCTTATTCAAATTAGTTTCTGCTATTTCAAGAGTTTGCTGTGCTTCTTGTGGATCAATGTCACTACCCTTTTCCGCATCATTTACTAAAACAGTTATCTCATTATTATTTATTCTAGCAAACCCCCCCATCAGAGCCATTGTTAACCATTGGTCTTTAAGACGTATTCTCAAAATACCTATATCGACAGCTGAGGCAATAGGCGCATGATTAGGTAATACTCCAATTTGTCCGCTATTAGTAGGTAAAATGATTTCCTTCACTTCTGAATCCCAAACAATTCGATTGGGGGTCAATACACAAAGATTTAAAGTCATTTCTTCAAATTGCTCTCCGTTTCTAAGTTCGTAGCCTTCGCAGTAGCTTCATCGATATTACCTACCAAATAAAAGGCTTGTTCAGGAAGACCGTCTAATTCTCCAGAAAGAATCAAATTAAACCCTCTAATTGTTTCTACTAGACCAACATATTTTCCAGCCGAACCGGTAAAAACTTCTGCTACGAAAAAAGGTTGTGATAAGAAACGCTCAATTTTTCGTGCTCTTGCTACGGTTAAGCGATCTTCTTCGGATAATTCGTCCAAGCCAAGGATAGCTATAATGTCTTGAAGTTCTTTGTAACGTTGTAAAGTTTGTTTAACTCGTTGCGCAGTCTCATAATGTTCTTCACCAACGATTCGAGGTTGGAGCATAGTTGAGGTTGAATCTAAAGGATCTACTGCTGGATAGATACCTTTGGCGGCTAATCCTCTTGATAGTACAGTAGTAGCATCTAAATGTGCAAATGTCGTAGCAGGAGCAGGGTCAGTTAAATCGTCGGCAGGTACATAAACTGCTTGAATAGAAGTTATGGACCCTTCTTTGGTAGAAGTGATTCTTTCTTGTAAAGAACCCATTTCAGTACTAAGAGTGGGTTGATAACCCACAGCAGAGGGCATTCGACCCAATAAGGCAGATACTTCAGATCCTGCTTGAACGAAGCGGAAGATATTGTCGATAAATAGAAGTACATCTTGCTCATTGACATCTCGAAAATATTCCGCCATAGTTAGGGCAGTTAAACCAACTCTCATACGAGCTCCGGGTGGTTCATTCATTTGACCATATACTAAAGCTACTTTGGATTCTGCAATATTTTGTTCATTAATTACTCCAGATTCTTTCATTTCCATATAAAGATCATTTCCCTCGCGAGTACGCTCACCTACTCCGCCAAATACAGATACACCTCCATGAGCTTTGGCAATGTTATTGATCAATTCCATAATAAGTACTGTTTTACCCACTCCAGCTCCACCGAAAAGTCCTATTTTTCCTCCACGACGATAAGGAGCTAAAAGATCTACTACTTTTATTCCTGTTTCAAAAATAGATAATTTTGTATCTAATTGTATAAAGGTAGGCGCAGATCTATGAATGGGAGATGTTGTACGAGTATCTACAGGACCTAAATTATCAATCGGCTCTCCAAGCACGTTGAAAATTCGTCCTAGAGTTGCTCCGCCTACTGGAACACTTAGGGGAGTTCCTGTGTCAATAACTTGCATTCCTCTCATTAGACCATCTGTAGCACTCATAGCTACAGCCCTAACTCGATTATTTCCTAATAATTGTTGTACTTCACAAGTCACATTAATTTGTTGACCAACAGTATCTCGACCCTTAACTACCAGAGCATTGTAAATATTAGGCATCTTCCCCGGGGGAAAGGCTACATCTAGTACCGGACCAATTATTTGGTCAATATGTCCCAGATTTTTTTTTTCAATCGAAGAAACTTCAGGACCGGAAGTAGGAGGATTTATTCGCATATCAAAAGCCAATTTTTTTTTCCGAAAAAGTTTTTAAATCAAAAAGAAATGTTCGATAAGAAAGCAAGTTGATCGGTTAATTCAAAAAGAAATAAGAAATGGGAGTTAGTACTCCATTTTTTTGGTACTATTCCATCAATCCTCTTTAACTGTTTACTTACTTATTCAAATTCAATTATTGAATTCTTAAGCTTACTGCAGTTATTTTGAAAATTTCAATTGGATAAAATCTTTCGAAAGTCTTTTCTTTTTTTCTATCATTCTAGAAAATATCATCTATATTCTGTATGGAATTCGAACCTGTACCTTAATTTAGAATTCATTTTTTTTATCATTGGCTTTCGTATTTCCTCAGTAGACAATTTTTTAGACTTACCCTCTGTTTCCCTATTTTTTGACCTCTTTTTTTATTTTCCGGGGAGAAAGCTGCCTATTTTTACATCTAGGATTTACATAGACAACATATATCACTGTCAAGATTAAGAATAAATTATTATTATTATTTAGATTAGATCTTTCGATTTCAAAATTAAAAAATAAGATCAAATTGAAAAAAAAAAAAGATTGGGTTGCGCCATACATAGAAAAGAGTATACAATAATGATGTATTTGACAAATCAAATACCATCGTTTAATTTAATAATAACATAACGAACCTTTGGGATTAATTGATAATAGTAGTTGATTTTTGTAAAAGATTTCATTAACTCCTAAGTCATATCGAGTAGACCTTATTGTTTCAAGAATTCTTAATTCAAGAGTTGTAGGGAGGGATTTATGTCACCACAAACAGAGACTAAAGCAAGTGTTGGGTTCAAAGCTGGTGTTAAAGATTATAAATTGAATTATTATACTCCTGAGTATGAAACCAAAGATACTGATATCTTGGCAGCATTTCGAGTAACTCCTCAACCTGGAGTTCCACCTGAAGAAGCAGGTGCTGCGGTAGCCGCCGAATCTTCTACTGGTACATGGACAACTGTGTGGACCGATGGGCTTACCAGTCTTGATCGTTACAAAGGACGATGCTATCACATCGAACCTGTTGCTGGGGAAGAAAATCAATATATTGCTTACGTAGCTTATCCTTTAGACCTTTTTGAAGAAGGTTCTGTTACTAACATGTTTACTTCTATTGTCGGTAATGTATTTGGGTTCAAGGCACTGCGTGCTCTACGTCTGGAGGATTTGCGAATCCCAACCGCTTATATTAAAACTTTCCAAGGTCCGCCTCACGGCATCCAAGTTGAGAGAGATAAATTGAACAAGTATGGTCGTCCCCTATTAGGATGTACTATTAAACCTAAATTGGGGTTATCCGCTAAGAATTATGGTAGAGCTGTTTATGAATGTCTTCGTGGGGGACTTGATTTTACCAAAGATGATGAAAATGTGAATTCCCAACCATTTATGCGTTGGAGAGACCGTTTCTTATTTTGTGCTGAAGCGATTTTTAAATCACAGGCTGAAACAGGTGAAATCAAAGGGCATTACTTGAATGCAACTGCGGGTACATGCGAAGAAATGATGAAAAGAGCTGTATTTGCCAGAGAATTAGGCGTTCCTATCGTAATGCATGATTATTTAACAGGGGGATTCACTGCAAATACTAGCTTGGCTCATTATTGCCGAGATAATGGTCTACTTCTTCATATACATCGTGCAATGCATGCAGTTATCGACAGACAAAAGAATCATGGTATGCACTTTCGTGTATTAGCTAAAGCATTACGTTTGTCTGGTGGAGATCATGTTCACTCCGGTACCGTAGTAGGTAAACTTGAAGGGGAAAGAGATATCACTTTAGGTTTTGTTGACTTACTGCGTGATGATTTTGTTGAAAAAGATCGAAGTCGTGGTATTTATTTCACTCAGGATTGGGTTTCTCTACCAGGTGTTCTGCCTGTTGCTTCGGGAGGTATTCACGTTTGGCATATGCCTGCTCTGACCGAAATCTTTGGAGATGATTCCGTACTTCAATTTGGCGGAGGAACTTTAGGACACCCTTGGGGAAATGCACCAGGTGCTGTAGCTAATCGAGTAGCTCTTGAAGCCTGTGTGAAGGCTCGAAATGAAGGACGTGATCTTGCTCGTGAAGGTAATGAAATTATCCGTGAGGCTAGCAAATGGAGTCCTGAATTAGCTGCTGCTTGCGAAGTATGGAAGGAGATCAAATTTGAATTCGAAGCAATGGATACTATTTGAATTCGAAGCAATGGATACTTTGGATTAATTGCAATTAAACTCGGCACAATCTTTTCCTAAAAGAAGGATTGAGCCGAATACAAAGATACTTAATTATTAAACAGATTTCTATCTTTCGTATTGGAATAGAAGCATAGTAAGTAGACGATATTTTACGAAAAAAGTGATTACAATTTATAAGGGAAACTGGCTATTGCCTTTTTCGATGTGAATTTCACATAATAGGGAAGTTGTTCCATTTCTATATGAAATTTGTATTTTCCTATTGATTTCTATATTTCTATAATTTTATACGTTTTTTTAGTTTAGAATATCATTTTAGAATAAAAAAAGATATATATATATTTAAATAATTTTTCTTATAAGTAATTCTAACATAATACTAATAATCGAATTAATAAGATTGAAAATCTTATTAATTCGATTGTATTTATTCGATTGTATTTTTTTTTCAATACTAATATTGACAACACTGTATCAAATAAATATAATCCGATCGTGAATAAATTGATCACCTTACTTACGTTAAATAGGCGTTATTACTTCATCAAATGGTAGGTTCATTGGTTTTCTTTCTGCGAGACAAACAAGAAAAACTTTGTTAATGAATAAGTAAGTGAATTGAAAGGTAAACACGAATATATATACGAAAATATTAGATCTATATATACCAATATATATATAGTCTTATATATATAATAATAATGGATAACTCTAACATAGTATTTCAAGAACATAGTATTTAAATAGGTGGTATATCTTTTTTTAGTTTTTTAGACAATTCAATTTTGTAATTTTATTTTTTTGATTGCGATTGGGTATAAATATCCACCTTATTTTTTAAATTGTAATGGGGTTGCTAACTCAATGGTAGAGTACTCGGCTTTTAAGAGCGACTCTATTTTTTACGCATTTCTATGAAGCAATGGGTTCGTCGATACTATCGGTAGAGCTTGTAAAACCACGACTGATCCAGAAAGGAATGACTGGAAAAAGTAGCATGTCGTATCAATGAAGAATTCTAAAAATATTTCATTCTTTTAGGATCCAGCTCAAATTTTTGTTTGAATTTTTGGCTCGTAACAAAAAAAATTCCGTTGGGTTTGATTAATAAAGGGATAGAACTTGGTGGTTCTAATTCTAATAGGGAAACAAAAAGCATCGAGCTTTCATTTATTTTTTATTTGGATCATTACCCCATCTAATTGTACGTTAAAAATAGGTTAGTGCTTGATGTGGGAAAAGCTTTTCTGGTGAATGGTTTATTTTTGTTATGAGTCCTAACTATATAGCTATTTTCCATTATCTTTTGGTATTTTGGGGTAGCGATAAATGTGTAAAAGAAAGAGTATATTGATAAAGATATTTTTTCCAAAATCAAAAGAGCGATTAGGTAAAAAAAAAATAAAGGATTCTTAATTAGCTCGTTATCCTAGAACAAAAATTAGGCAAAAAATCGATTAGAGAGAGTCCGTTAATGGGTTTTACTTCTCTAGGTATATATTTATACCTATAATTTTCTGTTTTGACCATATCGCACTATGTATCATTTGATAATCCAATGAATCTCTGATTCTTTGTTTGACCAAATAGACTTTTTTTTTTTTAATGGAGCAATATCAAGCATATTTAGAACTCCGTAGATCTCGATACCAGGACATCCTATACCCACTTTTTTTTCGGGAATCTATTTATGGACTAGCTTATGCTCATGAGTCCTTTTTTATAGAAAATGTCGATTATAACAATAAATTTAGTTTACTAATTGTAAAACGTTTAAGTACTCGAATGTATCAACAGACTCATTTCATTCTTTTTGTTAATGATTCTAAAAAAAATACTTTTGTGGGTTATAATTATCATTTTTTTTCTCAAATAATATTAGAAGGTTTTGGTATCGTCGTGGAGATTCTATTTTCTCTACAATTATTTAGCTCTTCCTTAAGGGGATTAGAAATCGTAAAATCTTATAAAAATTTTCAATCAATTCATTCGATCTTTCCCTTTTTCGAAGATCAACTGATATATTTAAATCATAAGTCAGATATACGAATACCCTATCCTATCCATCTGGAAATCTTGGTTCAAATCCTGCGATATTCGATAAAAGATGTCTCTTTCTTTCATTTAATAAGGTTGTTTTTTTATTACTATTATAATTGGAATAGTCTTTTTCCTCCAAAAAAATGGATTTTTACTTTTTTTTCAAAAAGGAATCGAAGAATTTTCTTGTTCCTATATAATTTATATGTATGGGAATATGAATCTATCTTTCTTTTTCTACGTAACAAATCCTCTCAGTTACAGTTAAAACATTTTCGCGTTTTTTTTGAGCGAATTTTTTTCTATGAAAAAATAAAACATCTTGTAGAAGTATCTACTAAGAATTGTTCATATACTTTCTTCTTCTTTAAGGATACTTTCATCCATTATGTTAGATATCAAGGAAAATCAATTCTGGTTTTAAAGAATACTCCTTTTTTGATAAATAAATGGAAATACTATTTTATATATTTATGGCAATGTCATTTTGATATTTGGGCTGGACTAGAAACGATCTATATAAACGAATTATCTCAGTATTCATTTCACTTTTTAGGCTATTTTTTAAGTATTCCACTAAATCTTTCAGTAGTACGAAGTCAAATGTTGCAAAATTCATTTCTTATTAAAATTGTTATAAAAAAACTTGATACAATAGTTCCCATTATTCCTCTAATGAGATCATTGGCTAAAACAAAATTTTGTAATGTAATGGGTCATCCTATTAGTAAGCCGGTTTGGGCCAATTTATCTGATTTTGATATTATTGACCGGTTTTTGCGCATATGCAGAAATTTTTCTCATTATTACAATGGATCTGCAAAAAAAAAGAGTTTCTATCAAATAAAATATATACTTCGGTTTTCTTGTATAAAAACTTTGGCTCGTAAGCATAAAAGTACTGTGCGCATTTATTTGAAAAAATTAAGTTCAGAAAAATTATTGCAAGAATTTTTTACAGAAGAAGATCTTTTTTCTTTGATTTTTCCAAGAACTTCTTTTACTTTGCGTAGGTTTTATAGAGGTCGTATTTGGTATTTGGATATTCTTTTAAGAAACGATTTCGTCAATTATTTATAATTGAAAATAGGTTATGTTATTTTTTAAATCGGTGTAAATTGATAAAACGAACTTCCTTCTTTTTATTCAATGAGGATAAAAAAATCATTTTTTTTAGTCTTCTATATCTATATATAGGATTTTGAAATGCTCATGTAGTCAGAGTCAAGATTCGGGGTTAATGAATTAAATATTATATTTCACTTTCTTAGAGTCTTTTGCTAGGCAAGTAATTAAGGTTTAGATGTATACATAGGGAAAGCCGTGTGCAATGAAAACTGCAAACACGGCTTGGGGAGGGATTTTTTCTTGTTTTATTCTATTGTTGAATTTTATTCAAGAATAAATTATCTACTTCATCCGACTAGTTCCGGGTTCAAGTCCCGGGCAACTCATTTTTGTAGATCGATGTTGTATTATATCTATATTTCTATTCTCTATTTCTATAAATAGAATGATATATAGAAAATAAACTTTTTTTATGAATCAATGAAATGGGATAAACAAGGTAAATTCGGATAAACCGAAATGAATAAGAACATACTAATGAATAAGAACATACTATGGATATTAGTATTGGTTGACACTGGTATATAAGTCATGTTATACTGTTGAATAACAAGTCCTCAAATTCTCGCATTATAGAGAATTTTTGTGCTTGGGAGTCCCTAATGATTAAATGAACCAAGATTTTACCATGACTGCAATTTTAGAGAGACGCGAGAGCGAAAGCCTATGGGGTCGCTTCTGTAATTGGATAACCAGCACCGAAAATCGTCTTTACATTGGATGGTTTGGTGTTTTGATGATTCCTACTTTATTGACTGCAACTTCTGTATTTATTATCGCTTTTATCGCTGCCCCTCCAGTAGATATTGATGGTATTCGTGAGCCTGTTTCTGGATCTCTACTTTATGGAAACAATATCATTTCTGGTGCGATTATTCCTACTTCTGCGGCTATAGGTTTGCATTTTTATCCGATCTGGGAAGCAGCTTCTGTTGATGAGTGGTTATACAACGGCGGTCCTTATGAACTAATTGTTCTACACTTCTTACTTGGTGTAGCTTGCTACATGGGTCGTGAGTGGGAACTTAGTTTTCGTCTGGGTATGCGTCCTTGGATTGCTGTTGCATATTCAGCTCCTGTTGCAGCCGCTACTGCTGTTTTCTTGATCTATCCTATTGGTCAAGGAAGCTTTTCGGATGGTATGCCTCTAGGAATTTCAGGTACTTTCAATTTTATGATTGTATTTCAGGCTGAGCATAATATTCTTATGCATCCATTTCACATGTTAGGTGTAGCTGGTGTATTCGGCGGCTCCCTATTCAGTGCTATGCATGGTTCCTTGGTAACTTCTAGTTTGATCAGGGAAACCACAGAAAATGAATCCGCTAATGAAGGTTACAGATTTGGTCAAGAGGAAGAAACTTATAATATTGTAGCTGCTCATGGTTATTTTGGCCGATTAATCTTCCAATATGCAAGTTTCAACAATTCTCGTTCTTTACATTTCTTCCTAGCTGCTTGGCCTGTAGTAGGTATTTGGTTTACCGCTTTAGGTATCAGCACTATGGCTTTCAACTTAAATGGTTTTAATTTCAACCAATCCGTAGTTGATAGTCAAGGTCGTGTAATAAATACCTGGGCTGATATTATTAACCGAGCTAACCTTGGTATGGAAGTAATGCATGAACGTAATGCTCATAATTTCCCTCTAGATCTAGCTGCGATGGAAGCTCCATCTGTTAATGGATAAAATTTTGATCTTAATTTAAAGTAGACGAGTTTTTGTTTAAAAATAAAGGAGCAATATCAACTTTGTTAATATTGCTCCTTTATATTGGATATTGGATTAGTAATCTTTTTTTTAGATTTCTATAGATTTATACATACGTTTTTGATTGATTTAATGATTCCTTATCTTTTTTTTTTTCCTTTGTTAGAAAAAAAAGGATAATGAAAAGGTAGAATTTGAGATATAGATCATTTTTACTATAAGGGCGGATGTAGCCAAGTGGATCAAGGCAGTGGATTGTGAATCCACCATGCGCGGGTTCAATTCCCGTCGTTCGCCCATATCTATATATAGATAGATATAGATATTGTTTAGGTTTTCAAGTATAAATCTGAAATAAAGAAAAATGGCTACTTCTAAAACTTATAAGTACGAATTCTTCAAAATAATAATTATTACAAAAGATATATTTTTGAGATAAAATAGATACATTTATCTATTTCACAAAAAAAGAATATATCCATATCGTGGTTTCCTCTTATAATACCTCAGGTGCTAATGAAACTATTTTAGTGAAATTTAACTGTCTCAATTCCCGGGCGATTGCGCAAAAGATTCGAGTTCCTTTTGGATTTCCTTCTTGATCAATTATAACTGCAGCATTATCATCATACTGAATTATTATACCGTTGCTACGTTTTAGTTGTTTACAAGTACGTACAATTACAGCTCTGATCACTTCAGATTTTTCTAAGTTCGTATTTGGTACTGCTTGTTTGATTACAGCAACAACAATGTCGCCAATATAAGCATATCGTCGATTACTAGCTCCTAGGATTCGAATACACATCAGTTCACGTGCTCCGCTGTTATCCGCTACATTCAAATGAGTTTGAGGTTGAATCATATCATTTTTTTATTATTTCAATCTAAAAAAGGAAGTAAAAATATTTTGTGTTCAAAAAAAAAGGAACCTATTATTGCCTTTTTTCTTTTCATTCTAAAGACCTATTTTCTTTGGTTCTCTTTTATTATCCTGAAATAATGAATTGAGTTCGTATCGGCATTTTGGATGATGCTATTGAAATAGCCTTTCTTGCTATATTTTCTGGTACTCCACCCATTTCATAAAGTATTTTCCCAGGTTTAACAACAGCTACCCAATATTCGGGAAATCCTTTTCCTGAACCCATACGTGTTTCAGTAGGTCTTACTGTAACCGGTTTGTCTGGAAAAATACGTACCCATATTTGTCCACCTCGGCGAACATTTCTTGACATTGCCCGCCGTCCCGCTTCTATTTGTCTAGATGTTATCCAAGCTGGCTCAAGTGCCTGAAGAGCATATCTTCCGAAGCAAATATTATTACCTCGATAGGATATTCCCTTCATTCTTCCTCTATGTTGTTTACGAAATCTGGTTCTTTGGGGGTTATAATTGATGGTTGTTTTTCAATTCCATCTTTATTACAGAACCGTACATGAGATTTTCACCTCATACGGCTCCTCGCGAATGAAGTAATTCAAATATCTATATCTATATGGATATAGATTCTATCTAATCGATAAAATAATAGAAATAGTCATATGTTTAGTAAATAACGAAATCTCGGTATTTTTTGAGATTTCATACAATCTTCGAAATTTTTAGATCTTGTTTTCAATATCGATTCTTAGAATTGGCAAAAATATAAAAAAATTCAATAAAAGAAAAATTCTCGCGGGCGAATATTTACTCTTTTATTCTCAAATTCAGATGTAATGAAATTCAGATGTTAATGTAGGGTACAACTCCTAAAAAATGGATTGTTTTTAGGTTTCTTCCGCCATCCCACCTAAGAAATCATTAAGATTTGTTTTCTTTAAGATTTTTTTAATAAAATCTTAAGTCTTAAGTATTTGCAGGTTTCGTCGTTCCCATCGCCTCTCGATTAATGGTTAGGTTTTAATTCGACAATGGAGCCTTTCTCATAGCTAAAAATTAATAAAATTTTTTTAGAATAGAATATTCATTTCTTTTTTCGTGAATCAATATTATCAGTTTTTCTTGATTCAGAGCTCTTAATTTATTGACATTAAAAATAAAAAAAAAATATATATATTATTCTTTTTTATTTTTAAGGATGCTTTAATACACTATCTTTTCTGAGATGACCCATAGACCTTTACATATTCGAATTCTATATCATTGATATATTTTAATCTCTTTCTTTCACCTTTTCTTTTATCTATATATTTTTATTGCTTTACAACTAAATAATCTTTTTTTTCTTTTATCTTTCACAATTTTTCAGTTGCTATATTCTTTTTTTATTAAATTTTTTTTCTTTTGACTAATTCTTTAGATCTAGATAATCCGAAGTGATGTGTTGGTTATTAGTTCTTTTTAAATGAATTGATACTATTAACCGGTTTCTTTTTTTTTTTTAATCATTCTAAAAAACTAACGAGTCA
>NW_028196869.1:0-79355 GCF_037176805.1 Vigna unguiculata
GATGTCCTAGAACGGAGAAGTGGAATCAAATGATCCATCTTCATTTTCCCATAGGACACATGGAAAGAATGCTTCCTTGTCCTTGTAGCTCGGGGAAGAGAAGGCATCCATGCCGGACATCGTTCTTTCTCGGCCCATCAAGAACTCGGCATCGAAGACTCATTGCTCTAGGGTACCTGATGGATTTGCTTTCCAGCCTGTGGTGAAGACCCATTCCTTTGTTCGTTATATTCTATTGTTCTCGCCCTAGCCTACTCTGATTTTCCAGACGGAGCTTTTTGATTTTTCTATTTCGCCCTTGCTTGTCTAACGGGAGCAAAAGGACTCCTATCTTAACTCACCGTAGTTGAAGAAGGAATGCTTGGTAGTGCTAATGGAATGCCCCAGACATATGTAAAAAGAGAATCTCGATAGAATCAATAAGAAAGCTCATTGGAATGAAACATGGCATCCATCTTCATCAACTTACAGTAAGCGCAGTGGAGAGAGTGGCTCTCGGGGAGCGGGCACTCATGGAACGTAGCGATCTCAAGATACCTGACTTGCTATCTCTTCAAGTCAATCACGATGATGAGGACTCACTCATCTCTATGTGCGGATCATCGTCTGATCCATGCCCCCTTGGGTTGTTAAAGTAATTACAGATGGATGAGATAGCTACCTTGATTGATTGCTGGGAATAGAGAACCAATCTATCTCTCCCGGGGGTAATTAGAAGAAGGAAGCATTGATGAGTTCACTGCGTGTTGGTAGCGAGGATAGAGAGAACAAGAATGAGCAGCCTTCCATGAATAGAACACCAAGGAACCTTTCTGGATCTGCTTACAGCTAGCGAAGAGGAAAAGGAATGCTTGTTGATTGGACTGATGCGAGATAGCTAGATAGAGAATGAAAAAGCCTTAGATGAACTACCAAATAGAGGTCTTTCCCCGGATTGAACTCACAGAGATGGCTAACAAAGGGTATTGATGTTAATATCATTAGAATGGAATGGAGGGGAGGTGCTCTAACCACTAGAATGAGAATGGAGTCCTACTTTCTTTCCCTCGGCACCAAGCTACGAAGCCAATTGATCTATCTTGGGATGCTTTCCCGTAGATGAAGAATAGGATGGATCGGTCTATGCCCACTAACTAATTCTTTTTTGTTTGAAATGAGCCTGCGGCATGCCTTTCTACGCGCTATACCCACTTGATTGAATGGCTTTGCCCTCTTCCTTGGCTTCAATCTCTGTTCCAGTAGAAGAAGAATAGGGCGCTTAGCCGGGAAAGAGCTTCTATCGCTAATGGTCACCGATCTAGGGCATCCTAACCTAGGGAACTCATCTATGGAATCTAGGCTCCTAGGACATAAAGGAAATGAGGACTTGTTCTGTTCGTCTATCGAGCATCTCCGTCTCTAGCTCTGGGTTCTCAGTTCGCTAACTAGTGTCAAAGAAAGGGTTTAGCACTTCCATTGGTCCATAGATTACCGAATCACTGACAGTCGACAAGACAGACTGATTTCACTCCCTCGATGGAGATTCATCACACTCTATGCACTAAGCCCTTTTGTCAATTCATTAACGGACAGAAGCAGATTGAATTCGAGAATAAATAATAAGGGTAGGCAAGGCTTTTTAGCCCGTCCTTCTTCAATCAAGTACGAAAACAACACAAACTGATATGATCACACCCTGCTAGCGCCTCTCAGTGAGAGACCTTCTTTGATCTGTTCTCGTATCGGATGTTCCGGTTCACTCAGATTCCAATAAGATGGTATGGTATAGTAGGGTTTAATGGGCTGAGCCAGATGGATGAAATCTAATCTTTTCCTTTTACCACAGCTGGTTCATCATCCCAAACATCAGGGACAACCTTCCATTACTTGTTACGCTGAAAGATCAGATTGCTTGGTTCGTAGTTTCAAAGTCAGGGAGGGTGAAGCACGTGAACCTTGGTCAACAATCTTAAGCAGTCAAAGAAAGAACAGAAGCAGACATCATTCAATAAGAATGTGTGTATGAGTTACGCCCTTCCGAGAAGAAAGCAGAAAGCTAGTCTTTGAATCGCTTAGGATATGCATTGGTTGTTCTTCCCTCAATAGACAGATACGATAAAGAAAGATCTCACTGCTGGGAGGTGGAGATGGATAACACCCAAAAAACAACTAAAGGCTGACCAGGTCGAAGAGGGAAGTAACTTGTAGGATAGGAGTCTCCCTTTCCCTATATATAGCCGGTGAGTGAATAAACAAACCACAGGAGATCAGCCTTTCTTTACTCTTTCCAGCTGAAAGAGAATCTAGCTAGGTTCGTAGTGTCAAAGACAGGAGGTTCACAGCACTTTACCTTGTTGTTCAACAATCTTGATACCCATCAAAAGCAGTCCGTTTCCTTGAATGACCTTAGGAAGGGCTCATATGCTTTCAAAACGAGATCTTCTGTTGTATGTAGAGATGAAAATAGATAATGTGTCGTTGCCTGTAGCCTGTAGAAGGAGTGGGAGGATGGTCTTTCTTTGAGTTCGATAAGCAGTAGCAGTGCGTGAGACAAAGGAACGAGGTCACAAAGCCAAAGCATTTTCACATTTTATGTCATTGCCACTCTCATCAATCAAATGATTAAAATAATATATCTTGTAATATAAGAAGGGTGTATGGGGATGAGCAGAAAGACAGAACACCCATACATCATCTTCATCCCATGCTTGGCCCATCTAGGGGGCAGCATCAGAGGGAAGGAAGAACGGGTGTAGCACCTTTCCCTTGGTCAATAAAATTCGGATACCAACTGAGTCCTTTCCGCTCTCCGTAGGGCAAGCTCTAGCTATAGTAGTTCAGTTTTCAAAGCTTCTGACTGTTCCGTTCCCGTCCGGGTTAGTTCAGATGGATCGAGTAATTACATTCTAGAAGAAAGCAGCCAACCGGCCGCTCTTCTCTGGTTGTTCGTACTTGTCCGGTGCTTAGTTCAGATTCAGTGACCAGTGCTTGTCAGGAAAATGCTGTCTTTGAATGGCTGACCCGGCTAAGCGCTTCACAATGCGCCCAGTGACAGTGTTCGATTTCCGTGCCTGTCTACAGAACAGGAACGAGGTCGTCAAGAAGGTTTCAATCAGGTGTCTATCCCCACCTCAATCGGTTCGAGATTAAACATATACCGTGCTCCGCCTCCCATTTAAGTAAGATCTCCTCGTTGGTCGGGATTATGCCCAATACCCCACTCACTTCCATCAATCCAGCTGGTAAGTTCCAGTTTCTTTTGTGCATCTTTCTCCCATGCTTTCTCTGTTGGTCAACAACCAACCACATCTATAGTTCTAACTACTCCGTGCAAGAAAGACTCTATTTATGGAGGGAATTTGGATTTCTCATAGCAATCAATGTGGAACTGGTTGGATAGCGTATTTCAAGACAATCAAAGATGGTGGCTATTCCTGGGTTTCTTATACATCGTCTATCTCTGTTACGCCTTGATCTTGCACCGAAAAGATCGTAAAGAACTCGAAACCAAGATGATGGAAAAAGAGAGGATCGAAGAAATCGAGTTCCACTATTCTTGGAAAGGCGTCAAAGTCCGTATGCGATGCACCCCTTATCAGAAACCTGGACGCCATCCCTGCCCATGGAGTATAAGTGGGAGTTTCCTTTCCTTCTACCTCTTTCGGGCTTGTATACTATAAGGAGTATAATATACTTTACTTGTAGGAATACTAGAATAGGGAGTTCACTTAATCCAATTACAGCCCTAAGGTAAGGCTAACAAGTTTTCAAGCTGATAAAAGAAATCCGGCAGGAAAGGAAGAAATCAAATGGCAATCTCTGAGTCTGTGTGAGACCTTATAAGAGCCAGTTCCATTGGGCCTTCCCCTACATCTAATCCAGTGGAAGTTGTCGTTCCCGGGCCAGTAGCTTTGAAAGCCTAAAAGAAGGATTCTATTTCGGGTCCATCAAATACAAACGCAAGCTAAGGAAGTTTGAAAGCTATAGTTATAGTATTTGAATTTCAATAGAGCCCAGTAAAATTCTCTTTTCTTTCCTGCCTATTTCCTTTACCTCGGTGGGCAGCTAACGAAATCTCATAGAAAAAGAAAGGGGCTGGTTAACGAGTCTAACTAAGATTCGACTTGAATGATGTTTTTGGTGTTATTGGACAGAATTGTTGCCCTTTTTCCACGCCTCATTTTTCAGAATATGATTATGAGCTGCAGAACGCTTGAAGCTGGAATTTGAGCATTGAATACAGAATCTTTTTTGATTTATTGCCATCCAAATCTGCCACTTCTTTGGCGAGCCCTTTGTCATCCTTAGGTTATTTGTGGATCGGGTTCAGTCTTTATGAAGAAGGTAAGGTCTCTCGTTGAGGCGCCGTCAAAGCCGACTTTTGAGAAACAAAAGTGGAACAAATAACCTCGGAGATATGGATTGAAAGGCATTCCTCGTCCCAGCCATAAATCAATGGGTAAAGACGGGCGCAGCCAAATCAACCATTTCCTATCAAGACTGGGAGAACGGCGATTTGACAATCGACCAAGAGACAACTATCCTACCCCTCCAATCCTACAGAAGGTCATATATGAACCTCTGTACGGTATATTGAAACCGAATGGCACTTAAGCCATGGGGATGAAAGTCGTTACTGAGACAACGGATCGACAAAAGAAAGACCGGTACCATCTGACTCCTTTCGATATAAATTCTTTATCTCTCCCATCTTTCATCCATCTGGAAGCTCATTTTTCAACACTCCAGGAAAGTGAAAAACAGGCTCTGCTCCCGAGAAGCAAATGCATCTTCTCAACTGGAAGAAAGTAGGCTTGTGAACCAGAGATAGAACCTGGTGAATGCGTAAGCGCAGTGCCTTTCGTAACTATATATTATACCATACCTTCTTCCTGGCCGGCCAAGCTCTTTTCATTTACAACCCTTTCCTTTTCCGATCTCTCCGTTTGCAGTTCCTGCAGCTTTCCCCCCGGTGAAAGATCAATTGGTTCGCTCGATCTGGAATGGAACCGGATAATATGAAATGGGCTCTCGACCCAGGCCTTGCTTTTCAAAGAAACCAGTCCTATCGTATCGACTAAGGTTTCCCATCCTAGCCTATCCCGGTGTCTGCTACCGAAAGAGAGAATCGGTCTAAGTGCAGCTCAAAACCAGCCCAACCTCTTCATGGTCACATCCCCTTATCCGACGCTTTTCGTGTTGTTGCATGTGCCTTACGGTATCCAGATCCAGTCCTCTCTGCTTCCTATGATTGAAGTGAAGATCCGCAATGTCTGCTTTCCTTACTCTAACAAGTAAGCAAGTCAACTACCTTGGTAAGAAAAAAAAAGGATTTCATAATAGAACTGGGGACTAGAGGCCTCTCCGATTGAGAGGATAAAGTCTGTGATTCAAAAACCAAACCAGTTGTTAGAGCTGGGTCGGATAGGCAATCAACATGATTGGTCCCGACCCAGTTTAAGTAGTTGGGTGTGAGTGCGCTTCTTCAATCTAGGTAAGCGAAAGCAAGCAGTAGATCGAGAAAAGAAAGAATACGGATTGCAACCTACAGATGAAGAATAGAATTAAATAAGAAGAGGAATCAATCGTTCAGTGATCGCTACGCTTGATTGGGGCAGGCTACCCACACTGTTTTGGCTAAAAAGCCATCTCCTTGCCTCACAGTTTACCTACTCCAAAGTGAAGACAAAAAAATCTGTCTAAATAGCTCCGGTGGAGCTTCGCGGGGATCGTACGTCAGCCAAGGCCTTAGACCGGAGTCCCTGCAGGTTCTCAGCTTCTGTTCTTTCATAACCTCCTCGGTGCCTCTTCCTGGCTACTCCACTCCCAGTCGGGATGGGTGCCACAGCTTGTACTGGCTAATTCTTTATATATAACCTATCTTTCCATTTGAAGGAGTCTATCCCACAGCTTAAGTCTGAAACACTACTATATCGGAATCGGACGAAAAGTCTTTCCCGGCCTCACTGAGTGGATCTGGTGCCCACACTTTATATAGTCCTTTTAGCTTTATTGGAGGATGTGCCCAAGCTTCTTTTGCTAAAGCACATCTCCTGTCTGAACCCTTGACCGATTCGAAATGAACAAACCCACATTTTTGAAAGAGATGATCGAGTCTGCCATCCTAGGCGGTTCTCCCGTAGCGTCTCTGCCGGCAACTTTCTAAGGTTCAGGTTTGTCTGCCTATCCTAGGTGACCATCTTCGTCTACTACAACTAGGGGTGTGTGCCATAGAGTGTGGTTCCAGGTGCATTTCCAGTTTTGATAGTTGTTGTCCTTCCTCTGTGATTCAAGACAAAGAGTATAGGCTAGAGTGGCTTTCCCGAGTGAAAAAAAGGTATAGTGGAATCTCCGAACGAACACTTCGAATCTGTATGCTCGTGCTTTCCGGGAAGGCTGGTCCGGTTAGTCCTTCTCCAATTAGCATCTCGCCTGATCGGTCCGCTGAATAAATCGCACATGCTCCAAGGACTTCACGGAATTAGGAGGCACACAGGTAGGTATACCAAGATAAATGCGGGTAAGCCACGGGGTAAATAACCCCTTAATAAAAGCATGCATTTCCAGACAAGAAGATTGATTGTGGAGGAATTGTCCACATGATGAACCAAACGGAGCTTGAGGGGCAGAGTGAAGTTACCATTTGAGGAGCAGATGTCCCGGCTGGTAAGGGAAATGAATGAAAGAAGCTTCTCCAATAGGAGGCATGTGTTGAGCATTTGTTTCCTTTGGCAGCTGAAGTTCCAGTGCCATTTGAGTAAGGAAGATTGGCCAATCTGAATGACTCCCTGTGAGACTTTGAGAGCAGATGTATTAGTAGTTCCATTTCTAGTTGAAAACAACAAATTAGAATTCAATCACCAAGTGGATATCTCGATAACTAAAGGTGCCAAGCCTCGGATTCGACTTGAAATGAGGATAAGGGTTCCAGCTAGATATGTATGATTCACCCGGTACCTGGTATTGGTAGTAGCATCCGTCTCTTTCCCCTCCCTCTGTATGAGTAGAGAGGCTGAGGGGAGGTCTACTAAAGGGCTACTCCACCGGACGATTGTTGTCTTCTTTCAATAATGCTTTGTTGGTCACCGCTGCGAGGCATCGCCTGTTGTACAGTTGCTTTAGCCTAGGAGCCAACCTAGCTAAGGTTCACTCCTTTTTTTTATTTCCTTGAGGATGAGGACTTTTCATTCGATAAAGGACTTGAGATAGACAATTGCAGTGAGTCTTATCCCGGGTATGGGACCCTAGGCCCTGAATCTATTATAGTGTTATAAGTCCTCTTTCTTTATTTGCATAACCTCGCATCACACACAACAACAGGCATGGTTGCGCACCAACCGGAGTCGGTCCTTGCATTCAAATAGGGGAGCTCTCAAGCTCGATATTTTCTTTCTCGGTTGATACCAGCACACAAGGATCTTCCCTATGAACAGGAGGCAAGATTTCCGCAGCTCCGAACTTTGACCACGAAACAGAGAACAAGGCTGAAAAGAAGCTTTCTTCACTTTGACGATCCTAGTGTGAGTGGATGCGTAGTTTGAAAGTATTTCCACCTGAACCAGGGTCGTGCTGAACCTTTTTCTGGCTGACGTTCCTTGGAGGTCCACATGGACTTAGAATGAGGAAGTAAAGCATCGAATTCCATGTGTTCAGCATGGATTTCAAGATGAGGAATAGCACAAAAGAGGAAGCGTCCGGCATGAGAGATGGCTTCAGACTCGACCTGAAAGGTGCCAGTTACATCTATTGGACCAGACGGAAATACAAGCTTTCTTGTAGCATGCATGGGTTCGACGTATTCTTTTGCTTGAATTCGACTAGATCCCTTACCGCCTAGTAGTTCTCACTGGTAGGCTACCGGGGAAACTCGGTGGAGCCGCTGGTGGTTATTTGTCTCTTTTTCCCTGAGTGGGCGCCCTAGTCGACCTCTTCTCTTTATCCATTCCACTTTCTGTAAACCCCTGACTCTGTGTCTCGCGCTTTTCAGCCTGAATTCCATTCCCGTAATTCTTCTATTCTATGAAACTACATACATCAATTAATAAAATAGTATAGTAATAGAATCTAAGATAGAGTCTTACTTACAAGTGGCCCTTTCGGGGACTCTTGGGTGAGACTGGAAAGCAATACGGATTATACCCTTCCCTTCGTGCCCCTCACCCGAGGTCACCAGTTGTCCATTCAATCCGATCGGGGAATAAGCCAAGACCCTCCTTCCGAGGGTTAGGTTCAAGGGTTGATTCGAAGACGCATCTCCTCTCTTCGGGAAGCTAACAAATAAAGAAAGCTTTTGGCCTCCTTGCCTCTGTATGAGCCTTTTCGCTAATATGCTCGGTAAGGGTTCCTTGCTTGTGGAGTTCCTTCTTGGATTGAGGGAGTACGGAACCAAGCCCGGTGTTCTCTCCCATTAAGTTAAGCAATTTCTAAATTCATTCAAGGCTTGCTTTTAGAGCAATGAAGCTGAAAGATGAATTGAGAAGATCCAGAGCGAACTAATGAGTTTGAGTTCATGAGGTTTAGAAGCTAAATTGCACGAGCATTAGAGTAGCTAGGATTTGATACGAGTGAGACGAAGACTCGATGGTTCTTACAGACCAATCTCGACAAATAACATAAATTGGACAGTAACGAATACGAATTCATTCCATTCGAAATTCTTTGTCTCTCGACTTATAATTTGAAGGTTTTTATTCCATTGTTGAAAATCGAAGTTGTGTAACGCATATAGTTATCGATTGATAAGTGACTTCGTTTCCAAGCTTTTCCGTAAGTAAATCCAGCTCGTCTTTATTCTCTTATTCCATTCATGAGTTGCTAACTGACTATTTATCAATAGTGTGATTTTTCTCAGGTGACTGATCGAGTTGAATCAGAAATTAACAGATAGGGGAATGGCCTGCTCTAGATGCTCTCGAAGCAGTCGTAAGCCTAAGGTAAGGTTTGAAATCCTTAGGTTTAGCCTAGCCCTTTATCGAAGAAAATGGAAAAAAATCCCGCCGTGAAAGTGGCACGAACCGGGATATCCTATCGGAAAGAGAAAGGCATTAGCCAATCCCAGGAACGGAGCGTAGAAGGTATGAGTTCGACACCCGCTTAGCCCATAGCTTTATGGCTTAGAAGAGTCGCTGGCATTGGCTCTTTGCTTTAGGGACAGTCGATCAAGGGGATGACGGAAGATGGCAGAGAATGTAGAAGATAGCCACAGACAAGGGCTTTCGGCAAAGAAGGTGTAGGCGGAATAAGCTGTGATTGGATTGGACCAAATAAATGCCTTTTTTTTACACCATTGCATTGGTCCATGCCTCTCTCATTCTAAAAGTAGCTGTCTCCATCCCTTCTATGAGCAGGGCTTTGAACCTCGGATGCAACTCATAAACTTTTTTGTTATTCTGTAAAGGAAAGGGGCTGGGAGTCACTACTATTACTACTAAGGGACCAAAAAACCTTTCTCGTCTGTCATGGAGAACCTTCCCGGGCTCTAGCTCTACCATAGACTTAGAATAAGCGGGACTAGAGGACAAAGCATCGAGAAGAAAAGCCTTCAGAGCCAAGACCTACTCCTAAATCAGCAGAACTACGGATGAAGCAAGAACTCTCATCCTACAGACATCAAAGAAATCGCTGTCTAAAGCCAATGATTAGCGAGCAAGCAAGCCAAGCCGCAAGGAAAGGGTCACCGAAGTAGGGGACCGCAGCTAGCGAAGTGAACCGTTAGAAACCGGGGTATAAATAACAACAAGTCAGGCATGAAAGCCAAGTGAAGTGACCAGAGGGTTAGGGTGCGGCGCCAATTCTTAATTGTGGTGTGAGGCAGTCACTTCGTCACGACGAACAAAACCAATGGCAGTAAAAGCAGATGTCTGGTCTCGGTTAAGCCCAACGCTACATGGTTATGTAGCTCTTATTGGATTAAAACCCATGATACAAGAAGGTTGTATATAGATCTAGCAAATCCGTGTCTTAAGCCCACCCAGAAGGCTAGTTGGTAGAGCGATCAGTTTATCTGAATAAAGGTAGGTTCGAATCCCATTTCCTCCGGCACGGAAGTGGAACGGGCGGGCGAAATTACGTGAGAGAGAGAACCTCTTGGTGTGTGTTGGTGGAGTCCCCCGGAGGACAGAAAAGCACTACCTACTTAGTGAGCGGAGAGCCCGTTGCGCGTTGTTTTGACCGGCCTATCTTCTTTTGATAAGCAAGCTCCCTCCGGCAGTCCCTGGGCGGCTCTCGGTTCTTGAGCATGTTGGGAGAGGAGATTAGGCGGCAGTTGAAAGAGCTGCTCGAAAGCTTGACGAACGAAAAAAGCCCTTTCTTTTCAGTTATTAGTCAAGGGCTTTTCCCTGACTAGTCAAGTGGTAAGTAAGGTAGGGCGCTATTCGATGAAGAAAACATAATTTAGGAAAGTGGTTCAGGTAGCTCAGCTGGTTAGAGCAAAGGACTGAAAATCCTTGTGTCAGTGGTTCGAATCCACTTCTAAGCGGGCTTTGGGTCCAAAGGACAGGTAGCCGGGAGCGAGCCGGATTTTTTTTAATTCAAGTGAAAGAGGAAGCAAAAAAAAATGTGAGCGCTCCTGCACTATACGGCTTTTTGGCGTCGCCCTATCTTGCTGGAGGCAGATTTTCTAAAAAAAGCGGTTGATTACTCGGATTGGTTCTCGCGTCCCTATGCCCAAAAGGATGGGCGAGTTCGGTTCGAGTCTTCATCGATCGGGTGGATCTATATGCTGAGGGGGGTGAGACGAGGTGTAGCGCAGTCTGGTCAGCGCATCTGTTTTGGGTACAGAGGGCCATAGGTTCGAATCCTGTCACCTTGATGTGAAGTGCACAGCCCGGCACAGCCTAAAGAGCACCCGTAGTAAACGCTCTTTTAGAAAGATAAAAAAATAGACCGCCCTTGATCTGATCTGGGCGGGATCTAAAGCAGCATTTCTTCCAAATCGGGGGCAAGCTTGAGATAGATTTTATAATATGCTTAACACAACACATGCAATTCGAACGAAGTTTTCTCGGAATGAAAGTCACTCCGTTGGGTTCAATGCCCGCTAGTCCCATGCATCCTTCCTTTCTGTTGGTCAACAACCAACCACATATCACTCACTACTCCTACATGAAGGGACTCTCTTTCTGTCCGGAGGGAATCATTCTTTCTCAATCAATCATGCCTCAACTGGATAAATTCACTTATTTCACACAATTCTTCTGGTCATGCCTTTTCCTCTTCTTGCTTTCTATTTTCTTCCACTACTTTTTTCCTTCCTTTAGGTATACAAGTGCGTCTCTTTTGCTTCTATCTAACAAGGCCCAAGTTACAGCGGGCTCTTTCTATTATGAAATGGTTCATCTTTTTGTTCACCATAGGAGGACTCACTGGAATAGTCCTGGCAAATTCTGGGCTAGACATTGGTTTGTCGGTCAAGGCGGCTATCCTAACTGCCGATGAGGCTCCTTCTATGTTGATGTATGGGGCTGATGCTGGCTCTGAAACCAGCGTCAACCAAAAGGTCTACCAAACCCCCTTTCCCGCCCGGGGCCCGTCGCTCCGACCCCCACTCCTCCGGCGAAGGACTCGGTTGTGGAAAATCTTTTCCAAGACCAAATCGAAGATTTATGCAATAACTGCATGAATCAACTCGTCTCCTGGGGGTTACCCACTTGTTTCCGGTGTCTTTTTTGCTCATGCCCCTTTAGTGGGTGTTGCCAATAAGAGAGAAAGAACGCCCAAATGCGATTGAGGGGCAGCTGACCGAAAGGAAAGCTTTCTGGCAGGCTTTTGTTTTGGCTTGAGAGGGTCCAAAGTAGCGGAGTGAAAGGAAGGCCTTTCTCATAGCGAGTAACCTTGACTTTGGTTGCTTCTGTGAGAAAGGGGTGGGGAGAGGTGAGGAGGGCCCCATCGCTTGAATCCCGCTTTTTCTTTCTGAGTGCCACCTGGAAAGCGGGGTGCCGCCATATTGAAAGATTTTGAGGGACCGACACCGGACGGGCATACCTCTAATCGTTGGTTGGATCCGGTAAACAGGGTAGCTCCAGGTACGCTTGGGGCTGGATTGAATCCTAAACATATTATTAAAGAGATATATGCGTCAACCAACTAAGACAGATTGAAGTCAGTTACAGGTTGGAAGTGGGACATCCTTTACGCTCAAGAAAAGGAGAACGATCCTTTGGTCCAGCCCAGCCTACAGAAGCCTTCAACTAACTAAAGCAAGAGACAGCTAGCCTAACAATGAAATTACTGCTCCTAGACATTAATATAATAGACAAAGGAGAGAGCTATAGACAGAGAAGTCTAGAATGCTCTTGTTTCATAATCCAAAACTCTCATATCTCCAGCCCATAGATAAGGACAGGGACTTAGCTTAGGACTGCAGGAAAGAGGATAGCCACTAGGCCGGCTACTATATATAAATAGAATCTAAAAGCACTAAAAATATATGGGAAAGCATCTTCTATAGGATAAAGAAATCCATATTGGCTTACAGGGCTTATCCCTACTCTTATGCTTGACTAGCCATTTTGCAAGTTTAACTTGCAAAAAAAGAACCGGGGACACGTATCGCTCAAATCATTGGCCGGGGGGAAAGGCTACACCTAAGACCGGGCAAGATGCCTAATATTTACAACGCTCTGGTAGTTCAAGGTAGAGACTACCGGTCAATAAATGAATGTGACTTGTGAAGTACAGCAATTCTTATATTAGGAAATAATCGAGTTAGAGCTGTAGCTATGAGTGCTACAGATGGTCTAATGAGAGGAATGGAAGTGGTTGACACGGGAGCTCCTCTAAGTCTTCCAGTCGGCAGGGCTACTCTAGGACGAATTTTCAACGTGCTTGGCGAACCTGTTGATGATTTAGGCCCTGTAGATACTCGCACAACATCCCCCATTCATAGATCTGCGCCCGCCTTTATACAGTTAGATACAAAATTTTATATTTTTGAAACAGGAATAAAAGTAGTAGATCTTTTAGCCCCCTATCGCCGTGGAGGAAAAATCGGACTATTCGGCGGAGTGGGGGAGCGTACTCGTGAAGGAAATGATCTTTACAAGGAAATGAAAGAATCTGGAGTAATTAAAAAAACATTGCAGAATCAAAAGTGGCTCTAGTCTATGGTCAGATGAAGGAAACTCTGTATCTGTAGATCATGTAATTCCTGCGCCTACTAAAGCACCAAGGATCATATGAGTATATAAGAATAGAACAGAATGGTTGAGATTCAAGGAAAATTGTACATTGATCTCAACTGTGTATAAACAGTATATATATATAGTATATGATACAACATGTTAGGCAATTTCAAACAAAAAAGAAAAGATTACAACCATATCTCTAGAGTCCTAAGTTACAGGAGAGTCTTTCTCTCTGTTAGTTGGTTATCTAGCCAAGATTTGTGGAGGTGGAGATAAAAACTATCTCTTGAGAGAGGATTTTGCTGGTGATGAAAACCTTGGACCCTTATCACTTATACGCCCCCGCAAGATGGTGCTCTCATTGGAGACACCAATCTTGGACCGTAAGATTGAGAACCGTTGCTGGGATAATGATTTCGTGAGAGCATCAGCGAGTTGATCCTTGGTTTGGTTGAGACACGAGACACTTGAAGCAAGCATTTAGATACTTTATCACGCACAAAATGATAATCAATGGCAATGTGCTTCATGCGAGAATGGAAAACAGGATTGGCACACAATCTCTAGGATAGGTTCCTAAACGTGCTATATCTAGGGACAGGACAAGGGTCTTAGCGAAAGAGGTAGGGCGAAAAGCGACCAACCGAAATAAAGGGGCTATGTGCACTTAACGTGATCGATGGATCTGTCAAAGCTTTCTTTTATTACGCGTGTACCTATCTCCAACTCCGATAGGGTCAATATATTTAGGATAGTTTGACATAACCAGGCATTCATTCCTTAGTCACGAGTGAGCAGCTGCTTCTCCTAAAGACTGGGCTCCCAAGGCATAAGAAAAAGAGAAAGCGGATTAGGAAAGATTCCAAAGATTGCTTTACTCATAGACAGGGTTCAGGTTAAGTACGCTTAAAATAAAAAGGATAAAATAAATTCATTCTAAAAACGGAGGGAGGTGGGAAAGGTCCCGAATCGAATCCCAAGAGACTCAGTTAGAGCAATTACCAAATCCAGCAGAATTCATCCCTACTGTTCTCCTTCACTAACTGATAAAATGTTCGTTACGCAGTACAGCTAGTTACCTCAGTGACTCATCAGTTACTCAGTTACAGTCAATGTGAACTTAGTTTCCCCGACTCTCACTGCTGCTACAGCATCCGTCACTCTCACTCTGAATCTGGGACTATTCAATGATACAGTCTCAAAGAAGGATTTTCACTGCAGCAGATACTTGAATTGGCTTTCGATCTAAAGACTTGACTTTCACTTTCGACCAGCTTCTATTTGCTAAAGCTTCACTTGCTCAAATTCGGTCAGACTCTTGTAAGCAGCTTTTTTTTGTGCAAGCTCAGGCCAAAGAATTCACCCAGCAAAGTCCAAGATATCTTTCCTTCCCATAATCTCCCTTGGGAAATATCAGCATCTATTAGTTCAGATTGTGGTTTTTCTAAGGTGACTGATCTTGGAAGATCTTTTTTGGTGCCTATTTTTCGGCAGACGCAGTAATCTTTATGCTTCTATTTTAAGTAGAGTCTAGACTAAGTTAGCGAGATGGAAGGCAGGGCTACGTTGATTCAGTCTGTGACTCAGTCAATCCCAGTATACACGATGCATACTACTTATCTACCCACAAGAGTCTGTAATTCTTTTTATCAACTAAATAGGGACTTCTTGTGGTTGTTGTGTTGGAACCGGCTGCTTACCAATGCCAATGAGCAGCGTTTCAGGAGGCATTTGTGTCAGATTGGTACTTTTTCCCGATGTAATCAATCTCTTGAAAGATTGGAGCATGTATTCAAGCAGTGTCCTCGAGCTCATCAGGTCTAGTTGGGTTTGTATTCCAAGGAAAGTTAGTTGGGCCATGCTGCTAGCTCGTTCATGGATTGGATTCGTTTGGGGTGTTTAAATACTTTTTGTCATATTATAGGGGCAGTGCTATGTAAGTAGAGTGGCATGTTAGTTTTGGCTGCTCTCTTTTTATTTCTGTTAGTTATCTTTTCATGTAACCAAAGTCTAATAATAGCCCTAGCGCTAACATACAAAACTGGTCACATAAAAGGGCAAAAGAGACGAAAGCCAAAGCATTGACTGAAGAGGGGGGCAAAGAGAGATTCGCCTTTGACTCCTTCTCTGCCTACTGACTGCTACGATACACTGGAACTGGTAGAAACTGTAGAAACCCCTGTTGTTGAGCGCAGTTGGTGTATTTGGAATCGTACTTTCCGCGTTTATACGCTTGAGTGTTTATACGCGTCAGCATATCAATTTGATAAAGGGCGTGAGCACTCCACTCAAGTATTTGGAAGTGCTCAAGGCCCACTTTTCATTCAAATTCCCCATAGCTAGAACTCACTGTTGGGCGAAGGTCAGGTTTAGCGGAAATAAGGTTAAAAGGTTATTTGACTCTTGTGCTAGAATTGCTTTTTTTGGGGAGAAAAATGAAAATTATCGTAGTGTAGTTACAGTCAACACAGTAGCTTTAACGTGAGCAGCGCTTCGCTCCTTAATAGGATAGGCTATACACCGTGCTGAATGAAAAAGTTTCCCCATTCCCATTTCATTTGTAAGGACAACCCTTACCTCCTCTCTTCCAACTAGAATGCTGTTATTTGAGGCGTTCTGGTTTGTTTTGCTTATGCACACCGGGCTGCTTAGTAGGAGGAATAGGCAAGCGGTGTGCTAGAGTGATGGATATATAATTTTTTTATGAAGCATCAGCTGAACATTGACCCATATGGGTCAATGTTGGATCCAACCGGTCCCACTCGTTATTCACCCAGCGATTGGATTGAGATTTCCTTTTCGGAATCTTCTCCATCTGAATGAAGTTGTCAGAACTGCCACCATCGAGAAGAATGCGCACGGTGGTGCCTGCAATCGACCCAGAAAAGTAGATAGTACATTTGCCATAAGTGCCATGATAAGCTTGTAATGACAAATGATGCAAAGTTGGAGAATCATCCGACGGAAGATCCGGTGGAACAGGTTCGGCGACAACAAAGGAGGAAACATCGCCATCCGGTTCATCCACCTGCAGAATCATGTATAGGCGATTCGGACATGCTTCCACGAGAATTTATCGTCGCAAGTAAAGCACAACCCCTTTTCCCGTCGCAGTTGCATTTCTGCTGCCGACAATTTCTTCACTGGTGGCAGAGGCTTAGTTGGAGGAGACGGAAGGAGAGGCGGCAATGCAGATTTAGTTGACGTAAGTGAAGGAGAAGATGAATTGGACGGAGAGGTCCGCATCGATGAGGAAGGCACCATTGGTTTTTATCGTGCAACCGAACTCTGTAACAGGTAGCGCTCGTCAAATGAACGAGCCAGTGATGCAGCTCGTACCAAGGAAGTAGGAGACTGGGAGATGACATCACGTCGGACCTCAGGTTTAAGACCATCAAGAAAGAGGATCAGACCAAGTGCGAGATTGGATCAAAAATTGCGTATGAAAGGTTGTCTATCAGAGACTATCTATCTAGTACGATCGATCAAGTCATTCAGTAAAGTCTCTTCGTGTTGTGTTTCTGGAATTCTATTAGAGCGGGTAGTTGATATCCCAATGCTTTCCTGTTTCCCGTGTGCACCCTTTCCCATGTCTTTCTTGGTTGGTAAACCGGCGCTATCTTGCTGCTGGATGTTTTTGATCAATAGAACAGGAAGAGGAGCAAAATGAGAAATCAAAGAAAGGAAATGATACGAAATCAATTTAGTATTAGTAAACGCTTTCTTCAAGATGGTAATGGTATAGTGGTCCTAATTTCGGGACTTTCCTTCTTGATCTTCATGGCGGTATGCTATTGGATTTCGATGATCCTGGGGGACCACCCTTCCTTCTTTTGGCAGATATTTTGGTCACTAGCAGGGCGATCCCTCTCCCTTCTCTTTGGGAAAATCGGTTTTTCAGGGGGTCTGGCCTTCGCCATTGGTTTGGCGGTCAAGGCTATCCTAACTGCCGATGGGGCTCCTATGGTAATGTATGGGGCTGATGCTGGCTCTGAAGCCAGCGTCAACCAAGAGCTACATCACCCTTCCCGCTCGGGACCCGCCGCTTCCAGTAGTACCGTCGAGCAGCCGGCCCCCATCCAACAACCTCTGAATGATATAAATGAGCTGCAAGAGGGGGAGGCTCCTGGTCAACCCGCCGGGGTCAGGGAACCAGAAGAAGCCCCTACCTTGGAGTTTCTAAAAAACAAAATACAACGCGTTCTGCGAAAAAGCAGAAGACTACGCTCTAACGTTCTGAAAGACATTGAGGATGATCTTCAGCTAGAATCAGCTTCCAACCAGAAACTCCATAAAATAAACGAGATTCTGGATGATATTTTTGCCAGACGAGAAGATCTCATAAATTCCGGGCAAAGCCTAATTACTGAATTAACTTTAACGGGTAACGAGGGGGAAAGAGAACAAAGGGAACAGAGACGGGGGTTAAGTTGAGTTGGTAGGTTGGTTAGGATATGGCTTGCTTGCTTTTTGGGAGGTAGACTTGGGCAGCAAGCTATCTTTTCCCGAAAGCAGAAGCAAAAGTAGCTCGAGCCGAAGGCGCGAGCGAGGCCACCCCTACTGGACTGGGGTGGGGAAGGGAGAGTGGGAAGTGGGCTCCCTTCGCTTTATTTATTCTATTTATTGAGAACATTGGGTCCTAATCGGTCAAACAAACCTATGTGAAGTTATGGAAGATGCTTCTTTTATGATCTATAGACGAGACGTTTTAGCACCTAAAGCGTACGGCACTTCACTCTGAGGAGATAAACGATAAGACTAGATTTGACTTCCTTAATATCCCTCAGGATATAGAGAGGAGGAATTTATGGAAGACATGGTTTGGTCGAGATCGGAAACATTCTTTAGTTTTTTTCTTTGTGAATTCTGGGTTGTACGTCAATCCAGGCTCGGCAGTGAGCCATCACATCACTGTCTAGTCCTATCCAAACATAAGACTATAAGACTAATGACGTCTTAGTACATTAAGCCATGCCATGGGCAGGCTGGTACGTCAGTTTAGGAATCAAGAAAGGCAAGTAACTTCGAAAGCAGCAAAAGGTCCGCTTAGTCTATGATATGACACTCAATGTAGTCACCCCCTTGAGAGCTAGTTCCTTCCCTTACCAGTGCTGCAATCAGGCTTGGCACCTTCCCGTTCTGTCTACTGCCCTTATGAAATTGGCTATTCTGTGAACCTTTATTACAAAACAAAACTTCACATTGGCCAATTTCACACCTTCCGAATGTGACAGCTAAACCAATTCGCTTTCAGGAACAGGATAAAGGATAGGGTCTTTCAGCTAAAGATCAATCTATAAAGCAAAGGGTAAATGTGTTAAGCATATCACAACATATGCCAATAACTTTCTTTCGGGAACATTCGACTCCACTAACAAAAAGCACCCCCAAAAAAGTGACACTCTATAGAGTACTCAAGGTCAATCAATAACGACCGGTGGGATCCCTTCTTCACATTATGTATGGGCTACTTATCTTCTTAGTTCCCATACTATATCTATCTATAGTCAGGCAAAAGTCTTTTGCAGCCGAAGTCGGCTCGAGGAATTTCTTTAACCCGGGAAGTCAAGAATTGAAAGAAATGCCGGTTCAACAAATAAATTCAAGCAATCAAGACCAGCACCGTAATAGTTCTAGGAGATTAATCTTATCTCGACTCTTATAGTTTTCTAGTTCTAGGTAAATTGAAGCCTCGATAAGGAAAACTAGCTCTGGAGCTAAGGCTAAGCTATTACAGAAATAAAGTCCATAATCTCAGAACATAAGTCAAAGCAGTTTGTAAAGAAAAGGGTCGGTGCCATCTCTGCTGCGATAGAGGATGAAGAATAATCCGTAGGCAACTGGTCGTTACTAGAAGATGATAAAGCTGCAGGCTGCTCTTTATTATTAGAAGAGCGAGGTGCAAGTGCTGGCTGCTAGAGGGCTGCGACCCTGATTCCCTTGATACTCTGACTCTCCCTGATGCACGGGAGACGCAGGAAAAACCACTGGTGAAAAAGATCCATAAGATGCTGATCCAATAGGCGCCTACTAAAAAAAGGGGGAGTTGAATAACTCGTGCTCATGGAAGGTAACATGCCGGGACGGCGAAAACGAGATGATCGGTAGAGCACTTCAAACCTTCTGTGAACCTTGCTTCACGGTACACTCTTTCTACCTTTTGCCATCTCAAAAAAACCAATCCGTTTTTCTTCCATAAAAAGAAGACGGGATAGATAAGCTTATGTGATATTTCCCGCCTTCCTTCTAATCATGTTATTACATAATCTTATGTTCCATATTCCATCTTTGGTCGAGTTGATCCTGCACCAAGCCAAGCCCTGGACTAGTTCTCGACAGATAGGATAGCCCGAGGGAGGATGGGAACTCCTCTCTTTGTTCCTTTGCACTTCATCATGCCCCTCCTTCTTTGGTCGGGGGCCCCCTATTAGATTAGATGTAGGGCCCTCTCCCTCTCCCGGTCGGGTCGACACCTTTCAAAGATCTTCCTGGATAGCAGTTAGAGGCCGGGGATAGCAATAGCAGTTCCAGAGGTCTTCAATGAGATCATGGAACACATTCTCTATCGGTCCCCTTGGCCCTGGTACATCTTGTTCGGTAACGAAAGTACCCCGTTTAAGCCAAAAGCAGAGGGCAGAAAAGTTCGTGGATTGATCGGGTTTCGTGTACTTATTTTCTTATCGAGATCGAAAAGAATTTCATAAGAGAAGATGTTGTTAGCAGAGGAAAGGGGAAGAAAGAACAAGAAAGTACCTTTCTTTGGTCCCATCACGGCGAGCGGGCAGCGCTCTTCGGTAGAGCTGAAAACCGATGAAGACAGATCGATATGATATAAAGAAAGGGGCTGGCAAGGCTGGCAGAAGAAGCGGAAAGAAAAGAGATAGATAGAGTGATCCCATCTCGCAAAAGTCGAATTGCGTCATATAAGAATGATCGCTAAACCTTCGTCTGCTCGGGCGAACGATAAAAATAATATCATCATTCCATCTCGGGAGATCCCCTACTGTACTCTTAGCCTTTCTTTGTACCGTACCGGGGAAGCTCGGTATCGATAGAGGCTGTACGAATGAGATGAAACAAAGCGGTGAGATGAAACCTGAGATGGAGATACCCTAGTTCAAAAGCGATTTTTTGCTCTTCTTCCTGTCGTCCCACTCTTTATAGGATTTCCGTTCAATAAAATAGTGACTTCGAACTTCGCTTCGACTTGGTATCTGAGCTATGACTAGCTCTTCTGCCGCTGTCGTGAGTTCGTCCGCCGTCAGCATTGGTTCAGAGCTCTTGGTCCTGGACGAGTTCGACCACGTATACATACCCCCACCAATCCTAGGTAAAATGTCCTGTCCACGTTTCCCAAGGAAGCAGAAGGACAAAAGTTAGAATCTTAATGTTGTACTTTCTCGAGCTTTCCACCGCTCCTGTCCGAGATGGGTCGCTTCGCTTGCAGAGAAGAGAGGAGATTTCTTTTCCTAAAACCTATTATGGGGCACTCCCTACCCCAGAGACTCCTCTTGTTTGTGCTAACTGACCAAAAGGGATATGATGGATCGGCCGGCTTGCTCTTGCTTCTGCAGCTATTGGACCCTTTTATTTTAGGCTAAAACAAAAAAAGAAAGAGCATTACACCCAGACCAGACCAAATTGCTTTGTTTGGTACAACAAAAAGCCTTGCCTTATCATCGGAAGACGGATCCGTGTAAACTGACCCATCGGATATGAGTGAAGCGACCCATCGGACAAAGGAAGAAGGGGCGCGGGTGCGAACGATCCCTAATCTTTCTTCTCGATGAGTTCAGTTACCCGCCGAATAGTAGAGTATTGACACCGAACAAGCATCGGAAGGGCCAGATGGATAAGATAAAAAGGGGTGGGTAGAGTCATCTAGCGAATCCTCTTTGTAAGAGGTGTTGCCAGAAGCGTATTCGGGACCCATCATTTTGATGAGTTCACGGATTCCCGTACTCACCCAAGGCACTAGCGCGAGACCACGAACCCTTTTCAAACACGTTTTTTAGGAATCGACATCCCTATCTCTATGTTAGGAGTCTTATCTCCGGCGAATTCGTAAAGCTATTTAGATTGATATCTGCTAATCCTAGTTATTATAAAATTGTCTTTTACCATGAATCAGCTATGACTGACTGGCAACAACAATCTATTTGATTCTAGTCTTTCTAGACTAATAGGTCAACAAATAAATCCTAGTCAGACTGATTTTTCAGCAAATTCCATATTAGATATTAGATTAGACAGCTGCAGAAACGGAATCATCCGTTGCAGCAGTAGACGAAGAAAGGGCAGAAGACGAATCAAAAGAATAGACAAAAGAGCTCTACACTCTCTCTTTGGTCCTTCAGTTCTTCAATCCTAGAATGGAGACTGTCGTTGAATAGATAGCGTCAGAGATTAGAGAAGATGCTCTTTCTTTGTATACGAAATTCAATTGCTTTCTTGAAATCAATAATTGATAGACAGACTAGATAAGGAAGACCCGAACAAGGACCCACTGCTTTAAAGATAGATGGGAGGATAAGGTGCTGCGCCTTAGCTATTCCGTTTTCTTTCTGGCCCCTAAATAAGTGTCACTCGCCCTATCATCAATAAAATAAGGAGAGGGCTGGGCTTGAGACCCTTAAACGATAAGGAAGGTGCTTCTCTTACTTCTTTCGTTAGCGCAACGTGCGGAGCTGCTCGAGCGAAGCGAAGAGGTTACTAGTAGCTGTTACAGTCCTGTCCATGAACTCGAACTCTGAACTCTATTTCACTTCGAAGGCTTTGGCCGGTCCTTGTTTACTATTTATATTATATAACTTCATTTCCAGCAATCAAACCTTTCTTCCAAACTGGAGAGCTATAGCCAAAAAGCCGAGAAACAAGAGATCGGAAGAAGGGGAACAAAATCCTTTTTTGTTTAGCCAATAGGCCCGGCCAGGGAGATCTTTTAATCAGACGTTAGGGTAGGCTAAGACGGGTCTGGTACCTTGAAAGGAAAGAGGGGAATAGCATATTAGACCGAGCCAGAGTCTGCTGTTCCTGTCCGCGATATAGCAGTTCCAACCAAGGGAAGGGAGTGAAGTTACTAGTATTCCACTAGTAACTCTCTCCCAAAGACGTAACTCTAAGACTTTGGCAAGCAGGGGGTGCCCCAACATCCCTATTTATTGGGAAGAGCGTCTCCGCACGTTGCGATATCGATAGAACCGAATCAACAGTGAATGAAAGACCCCATCCACTAAGGCCGACTCGAAAGGGTTCGGAATGGAATGGACTAATAGCTGCTGGACAGGTTGACTTTAGAGGCTCTCAGGTTGGCTGAGACAGGAAAGGCAGTAGCGGGAAAGAAGGGGTGGTATCGGGAGTGGCCCTATCATCCTAATAAGTCAAGGGTTCCCTTTAGAAGTCCTATAAGGATCTGGCACGATAAAATAGAACTAAACTAAAGTGTTCGACAAGCGTGAGTTCCCCGTAAGCCAGTGCTTCTATTCTAGCTCCTCTCCCTGACTGTCTGTTACTGTCGAGCTACTACGCTCCTTCTATTCTAGGTCTAGGGGATTCCCTTTCTTCGGAATCCAGCGCTAACAGGAAAAACGCCCTTTTTTCAGAAACGAAAGGGTGGAAGAGCCAATTCCGAGAGACAAACCACCCTTTTAAGCCCTATTTTTTCTTTCAGGCCTGATGAATAAGACGAGTGATTCCCTTGTCCTTGACAAAAAAAGCACGAGTCTTTCAACTCTTAATAAGTTATTTTTTAAATCTCATTTTCCCTTGGTTCAAATATACCCGTCCTGTGCCAAATCAATCTACTTTAGAGAAATAGCCCGGATCACCAATTGCTTGAGAGGAATCCCACATCCAATAATAAATAGACGGAGACTATATAGACTAGTATAATAAAGAAGTAGAGATCCGTGTTTGCACAGGCTGAACTAATCTCGATTGCACCAGTAAGTAAAGTACCAGCGAACGCCGGGCTCGAACGAAGGTAGGCTCTGCCTCGGCTTATGCCGGTGCAGCTTTTGATGCTTCTTTTGAGCCAACTTTTGAGTCAATTCGAGCCTTGGCCAATCCTCACTCGACAGCCTAAAGGCATGGCCTAAATCGAAAGAAAATGGCGCTATCAAATCCGCATTAGCACAAATCCGATCTTTTTGGACTCGGACAATCGGGGTATCGTTACAGCTAAATCAATCTGATCCCTACCTAGAGGATGAAAAAGCTGTAACTTTATTATATATAGTGATAGTCCAACCAAGGTTTTCTTTCAATGGTATACTTGGCCCAAGAAATGCCTGAACTTCACCAAGTTTCTTCCTTCATCTTACAGCGTACCGATAGAGCGCGATTCCGCTGGGCCACTTCCCTCCGGGCTTTTTCCCTCTGGTTTTTCCCAGCAGGGCTAGTAGCACTACGATCTATCACTATCAACTCAATTCGGTACCTCGTTCGTAACAAGGAAGAAATGGAAGATCTTCTAGTCATATCTTACGCGGTTGTCCGCCCAAGCCAAGCTTTCTCGATCAATAGATATAGCTGTCAAATTCATTTCCCCTCTCCCCGATCCCTGTCTTTCGAATTCTCGTAAATTTTAGCATTTAGGGGCGCTTTTTTTTTCGAAATATCATAAGAGAAGAAAGGTCCACGTTGGGAAGTAGTACGCCTGGTTCACCAGGTTGGTTCTACCACTGCAGGGCCCAATCATGCTAGTTAGGCTATATGCTTAATACATGCAAGTAGAACGAAGTTTTCTTGGGTTTCTCTTTCTTAGTCTTTCTGATAGCTTTGGTCTTTTTCCCATGTCTTTCTTGGTCAACAACCAAGCACATACACATTTCTGACAAGTCTTTCCTAACGAAAGTAAGTAAAGCGGATCACAAAGACTGTTATATTCTATGGAGGAACAAAAAAAAAGCTTTGGTTTTTGGGGGGTCCCATGTCGTAGGGGGATCTGTCCAAATGAGAATTTAGGTCAAGGAGGTGATGGAGGTCAAGGAGATCAAGGAGGTCATGGAGGTCAAGGAGGTACGGTATTACAGCCGCCGAAACTGCAAAGGATGGACACCCCTAGACCCGGGGGAAAAGGAAAAGAAGAAGGAAAAGGGAAAGAAGTTGAGGGAAAAGAAAAAGAAGACAAAGATGAAAAAGATAATGGAGGTCAAGGAGGTACGGGATCACAGCAGCCGAAGCCGAAAAGGCCCGGAACCCCTTACCCCAACAGACCCGGGGGAAAAGGAACAGAAGTTAATAAATTTCAATGGATCGAGCGGGTAAAAACCGTAACCCTTGCTTTTTTTGTTATTGTTATATGGTATTTCGCTATTCAATTCAAATGGTATTTCACTATTCAATTCAAATGGCTATTCCTCACAATTGCTCCTTGTGATGCAGGGGACTCCCTATCAAGCCCTCTTGATCAATTTGAGATAATCCCATTGATGGATATGAAGATAGGTGACTTGTATTTCTCATTCACAAATCCCTCATTGTTTATGCTGCTCACTCTCAGTTTGGTCTTACTGCTGTTTCATTTTGTTACTAAAAATGGAGGAGGAAAGTCAGTACCCAATGCTTGGCAATCCTTGGTAGAGCTTATTTATGATTTCGTGCCGAACCTGGTAAACGAACAAATAGCCGGAAATGTGAAACAAAAGTTTTTCCCTTGCATCTTGGTCACTTTTACTTTTTCGTTATTTTGTAATCCCCAGGGTATGATACCTTATAGCTTCACAGTTACAAGTCATTTTCTCATTACTTTGGGTCTCTCATTTTCTATTTTTATTGGCATTACTATAGTGGGATTTCAAAGAAATGGGCTTCATTTTTTAAGCTTCTCATTACCCGCAGGGGTCCCACTGCCGTTAGCACCTTTTTTAGTACTCCTTGAGCTAATCCCTCATTGTTTTCGCGCATTAAGCTCAGGAATACGTTTATTTGCTAATATGATGGCCGGTCATAGTTCAGTAAAGATTTTAAGTGGGTCCGCTTGGACTATGCTATGTATGAATGATCTTTTCTATTTCATAGGAGATCTTGGTCCTTTATTTATAGTTCTTGCATTAACCGGTCCGGAATTAGGTGTAGCTATATCACAAGCTCATGTTTCTACGATCTCAATCTGTATTTACTTGAATGATGCTACAAATCTCCATCAAACTGGATAGTTATTTATAATTGAACAAAAGCGAGGAGCGAACTGCGCCCCAAACTTCTTTTGTCTCCGCCATCATGATCTGGAATTATGGGCTGTTGGAGGAAGGTGTCCAATTCCGGAGCAATCGACTACAGCAACGATTCGCTCTTATTGGTCAAGTTTTCAGTCTCTATCGAGAGAGAGAGTCAAGGGTAAGATAAGGCAAGTGTAGGATTGTAAAAGCCGTTTCAAGACAGGTCTATCTCTGAAAATGGAGTGCACTGTCGCCGTTGAGCTTTGTGAGAAAGAAGAACCTCCGCCACATCCTGAGAACAATGGATCGACGAAGAAGGTGAAGATAAGAACTGAGGAAGAAGATCCCCCTCCCGTTGTTGAAATTTTTGAGGAAGAAGTGGATAATGGCTCTGAAATGATCAGCGAAGAAGGAAGGGATAAGAAGGATATGGTGCAGGAGGAAGTAATGCCCTCTATCCAGTTCTCCTCTCGCATAGACGACTTGCTCAATCAAAGCATGAGACTTGCTGTTGTTGTAAAGCAGCTTGTAAGATCCATGGGTTATCGAAGGCTTCATGACAAAATAATGAACCTCTGGAAGCGGACTGTACCTCTTCAACTAGCCGATCTTGAAGGTGACTCTTTCATTGTAAAGTTCCAGAATGCCCAAGACTATCAGAATGCTCTGCTTGGAGGACCCTGGTGAATCTTTGGTCACTATTTAAGGGTGCAACCCTGGCAACCTTCCTTCTCGCCGCTCAATCTAAGGATCCATAAAGTCTTTGCGTGGGTCAGACTTCCGGGACTGCCCTAGCGTTATTATCAGTCGAGCGTCTTGAGGGCAATCGCACAGGTTCTTGGCGAGGTTATTAGGATGGATATTGATTAGAAGACGGAAACTGGAGATAGAGGCCGATTTGCTCGTCTAGCGTTCATTATTGATCTCTCTAAACCGCTAGTTTCCAAAATCAAAGTCGATGATCATGCCTTGAGGGTTGAATATGAATGGCTCCCTACTATCTGTTACCACTGTGTGAGATATGGACACCTTCAGGACAACTGCCCTTAGAAGAAAGGCGAGTTGCCGCCGGAGACTGCCCAACCTCAAGCTGCCGGGAATATCGCCGAGGGAGAGAGGTAGGGCCCTTGGATGCAGGTCCGAAGGCGAGCATGGAGATCTGACAGGGCTAGAAAAAAGCTGATCAATGAGAGTCAGCCACCTAGTGAAATTACGGGGTCTAGGTTTGACGTCCTAGCCTCCTCGGAGAACTCACTTCAGACTCTAGGAGAGGGACAAGAAGGAGACTCAAGAGGCGACAGATTAGCTCTGTTATTCCTGGGACTTCAAAAAAAAGCCTCGCCTAGGGATAGGGAGCCAAAAGTAAAAGATGACAAAAGGCAAAAAAGCTGCTCCACCCAGATCAAACCGCCAATCCAGCTCTCCCAAGGCCTCGTCCAGCCAACCCAGGACAGACGCGTCTATCACGAAGAAGGTTTGGCATCTATATGCCCCCTCCAATGCGTACAAGGCTAGGCAGTATCTCGACTGGTAAGGAGAAAGTACGGTACCTCTCCCTCACTCGATCAAGAGAAGCATTCGGCCGTTGTAGTTCAATCGGCTAGGCTTGCTTGAAAATCAAAGCCATTGAGGGACCCGCGAAGAAGAGTGATGCGCAAGCAAAAGAGGATCAGCCAGCTCAGATCCACGTGCTATCTAATTTATCCACGCGGAAAGAGAAGATGCCCCCAAAGCCTCCGGATCAAGGGCTTTCGTCTCCAGGGGTGAAACTACAAAGAAAGGGGCCTCAAAGTGAAGAATGTCCAATTTCAGTCCTTTACCCCGATAGAATCAAAGCCATTAATGAAAATCTCTAGATGAACTTAGCGAGGAAAGGGTCATAACGGACAGAAAAAGAATGAAGAAAGCTCCAAGATGGAGCACTAATCCCCCTCTCTCTCATGAATATGTCTCTCTTGGTCTGGAACTGCCAAGGTGCAGCTTCATTCATTCCTGTCCTTCGTTATGGATTAGTTGATTGATATTGTCCTTCTTCTCGGCCATCTATGGGAGCCCAAAGCCCACTGAAAGGAAATTATTCTGGCAAGACCTTTCAGCCATCATGATGAACATGTCCCTTCCATGGCTCCTAGCTGGAGATGGGAATGCTACTATAACTTATGAGGACAGGAAAGGTGGAGCCCGAGGTACTAGGCCTTCCTCTTCTTCTTTTCAAAACTTCGTGCAGATGAAGGGCTTAATCGATTTTTGCTATGTAGGCACAAATTCTACTTGGAGAAGGGGGACTAGACTGGCAAGGTTGGATAGGGCCTTGGCGAGCGATGAATGGGCCACACTTTTCCCTGATTCGGTCATCCATCATCTACAAAAGCTTAAATTCACCGGTGTAAGCCTATCCACTCTTACTGTGAGGGTTTCCGGTGTGCTAAAATCAATGGCAATGGCGGGCGCTGTGAGGAAGGCCTGGCCCCTTCGGCAACTATTGAATACAATACGGTCTACTGCTATTTCTTTAGGGGAAGGAATTACCGGGACGAAGCCAATCACACATTTCTACTTTCGACCAGGTTTTTATATCCACATCTGAGGAAGAGCAGGGATAATCGTAGACTAAGAAGAGAGGACGTAAACACATTCATTGAATTGGACAGCTTTGTTAGCAAGAAGCGGTTAGCGGAACTCAGTTCCACGAGCTACTTCTTTGAAGTCTTTTTCTGGGACTAGAGGCCTTTGGGATTGATGCCGAGACTAGATTCGAAACTAGAGATTGCTCTTCTTCTTATTCACACTGAAAGTGCGCAATAAGGAATGGCGGGATGGATTACTTGTCTATAAAGGCTGGGCATCTCAGGGAAATGTTAACCACATAGGGATGCCTTCAGTCTCTTTCCGGACCTACTCATCGAAAGATGCCCAAGCTCTTTGATAGAAGAAGCTTCAAATGCGCAGTTAGGACAAAAAAAAAGGCTGTTTGCAATAAGTAGCTGCGAGAATGCCCTCAGTCTATATATATAGGCTGTAAGGAAAAAGGCAAGTAGGCAAAAAAGATTAAGGACCCTCGACTGCTTGAATAAGCTAATAACAGATCTTTTGCGTCTTTCGAGATGCGAAGAGAAGTAAGAAGATCGGCCTATAAACCTGTCTAGCCAAGATGGGGGAAAGCTCCCACCCAACTAAAGAATATGCACCAGATGAACCAGTAAAAAGGCGCGTAAGCGAATAAAAAAACCTTAGAGGAATTAGATCTGCTCCGCTCTTATCTTTTTCAAAATCGCCGACTACGAAATGATTAGGAAGTTAGCTGGCTGGCTGAGGTAACTCTACTTGCCGAGGAGGAAATGTAAATTATTGCTTCTTCCTTTTGAATACCGGGATTGCTAACTACTGTCCTTCACTCTTATTGCCCTAGAAGCCAGAACTCTTAACGGCGGGAAGCGAAGGAACCGTAGGGCTTAGCTTAGGGCAGGGAGTGAGCCTTGGGTCATAATGAATATAGTAGGGCAGAACCATGGGCGATTGCCGCTGTTAGAGTAACTGCTGCAATTGAATCTGTTGTCGGAAGGGCTACTAGAGAGGAAGACTCCTTTGGCTCTTATCGAAATGAATTGAAGGCTCTTCCCACGTAGCAGTAAGAAGGACGGGAGAAGGAGCAATATACGGGATTGTTGGAATTGGTGTGCTAGCTGCTCTAGAAAAGGGGGAACTTACTTGTGAAGCTGTGAGGAAAGCCCTTGTTGGCTATAGATATGGGTCACTCGCGTTATAAGAAGAAGGAAGGGGATAGTTATAGGACCTGGAACTTATACTGGTAATTGGATTTTCTTTCCTAGGGGCAGGAGCGGTAGTTGAAGGAAGGAATGTTGCTTTGGCTTGATTGCTTTCACCGGCCTTGCCTTTTCTTTTTTGAAAAAAGGTATTATCGCATAAAGGGCTGCTTGGCCTAGAATGAGAGGAGGTAGTGGGAGATAGTGTGTATGTACTTTTCTTCTTCATGTGACAGACATCGCAAAAGTAGTCCGTCGAACTATCGCCGATAGAGGGCATCGTTCAAGTATACGCTTTTTTAACCGGTTTCGCAGTCGACCATTTGATAGCCCGCCCTGTTCTTGAATATACAGAACTAATAGGGCTTTAGCCCTAGATGTCAAGGGCTTTTTGAACCCTTCTAAGCAATTAGAAGAGCGCAGAATTGGACCCCCCTCAAATGGATGGATCTGGGATTGATTGTGGAACCGAGCAGAGAGAACCTGGGACGAGCAGGAAGATACGCTAGGCGGAGTAGTAGCTCTGGAGCAGGTTCTTCGACTGGATCAATGCATGTATGAATCCTAAAAAAATCCCGAAGGTCTAGTCTAGAAAAAAAACCGGGGGTTTTGGTAGGAAAGGCGGTCACAGGAAGAAATGCCCTACCAATGAATAGATTAGTCTACTAACGTCAACAATCTCTTTCTTCATATACGATACCGTCCGGTTTGATATCCGAAACTATAGATATGACACAGGAAAGAGATTCCCATGGTAGGAATAGGACAGTTGCACTAAGGAAGAGAGCTAGGGATTTGATAAAGGTGATAGGACAGGGTTCCAAACCTGCCTGAGTCTCAGTCTCAAATAGGGCGCAATAAAAGGACATTACTATATATATGAACATTTCCTTATCACAAGCGATACCTCAAATTCCAAAAATGCTCCTATAGTCCCGAGCTTGGTAAATAAGGCCGTGGGAAAGAAAAACTTTCTTCCGGCCGCCTTTAAGTGATAGGGGGGAGTCACTCTTGCCTTCTCTCTCTCAGGTGGGTCAGTCTCGCTCTCTCTTGTCGGTAAGTATATCTGTCGTGGTATTGCTGTCGTGCCGTGCCCTTCCAGTAGTCTTTGTAAATGAGTAGTTTTGAGAGGAGAGCGCCAAAACAAAAGGTAAATAAAGACCGTAGCCAAAAGCAAGGGATTCCCGGGGCCCGAACGAGAGCAGAGGCGGCAAGTATTCTCATAAAAGAAAGAAAGGAGAACAGGCAGGGAGGTAAGAACGAGTCAGACTAGGTTATAACAACACAACAGAGGTTAGACAGCTCTGACCTATGGAAGTCGGGTCACCCGTCCCCTTGACACAGACACGAACTAATCCTTCTCTCACAACTTCTGGACAGGATTTCACTCCGATGGCAATAAGCTAATAAGATTTAGTACGTTTAACCTGGAACTAGAAAACCTTACCCGATGACTTTCAGACTTGCTTGACCACTTGAAAACTCTCCTGGGATTCGAACAACTCTTGGCGAGTCTGAACTCGGCGAAGAAGAATCATCGATTGAAGAAGAGATTCTTCACTTAGATAGAGGAAGAGAATAAGGACTAAGCTCTGTAAACAAAAATAAGATGTTGTTTACAGCTCCTGGCAATAAAGAAAAAGACCTGGTTATCTCAAAGGCTATCTCCGGGAAAAGGCTATGGTTCACTCGCGGTCGAAGAAGAACAGGTTGGGAGTGACGGAAGAAAAACTGTAAAAGCCCCGCAGGGAACCCAGTCACCAACAGCTTTTGAGCCGGGCCGATGAAACACTTCGTTTTGAAGCTTCAAGAGAATGCCCGTAGCGGGCGATGCGTTTGCTTCTGATTGCTCGAGTTGGAAGACCTACAAGGAGCTCGGTTGTACCAGAAATAAAGAGGAATCGACCTGTGTCAATGGAAAAAAAATATTTCGTCGGATGAGCCTAATTCCGCTTTAGAAAAAGGTTCACATCCGGTGCGGTGGTTGTTTTTTCATACCTAGTGAGGCCAGGAAAAGAGACTCATAAGCAAAATAGACTCGCATGACTATTCCACTTCCACTCGCTGGCTTGATTTGTTACTTGATCGAGCGATTCTTCGCTTTGATAAGCAATTCAGTGCAACAACAAAAGAAAGGACCCTTACCCCTCTTACTAAGACTACAGAATGTTCTTGTAAATTATGGCCAATACCGGGTATATAAGCAGTCATTTCAAATCCAGAGGTTAAGCGTACTCTGGCAACTTTACGTAAGGCAGAGTTTGGTTTTTTGGGTGTAATAGTGGAAAAGTTGACAGATAAGTAACCCTTACTGCCACTCTACAGAACCGTACATGAGATTTTCACTTCATATGGCTCCTCGTTTCATTCTTTTGAAGTCATTGGATCCGTTTCCTAGTTCGGTTCGAGAATCTCCCCCCTTCTTCTATCCCGTTCCGAAGCGTTCTGCTCATTGAGTTTTGTAAAAGGTTCCGGTCTTTCTTCGGTGAATCTCGAGGTCTTTCTAATGGCTGCGCTCAGCCTAATGTTATCTACGTTGACCCTTCTCAGACTAGTTTACAACTAAGAGGACGGTTTTCAAAGCAAGTGGAAAAACGGCTTGTTACAGTGAATCCGAAAGTAGGCATATCCGCTGTTGCATAGTTATATATTCCTCTAATCGCTAATCACTGCTTGAGTGTGACTATCCCATCCTACATGGGTTTCAGGCTGAAAGAGGGCTTTCTGGCGAAAAGGAGGAAAGCATTGGTTTCTTAGTTCTAACTAGGAATTCAAGATTGAGAATGAATATAAAGTCAGATTACCGCTTTTTCTAGTAAGCAAGCAGCAAGCAAGGCAAAACCTTTCATTCTTCCGTCTTGAAAGCGAGTGAGCAAGCCCGTTTTCAAGCCAGTTTCATTCCATCCTCTTGGGAGTTTCCAACCTAGTCCTAAGGGCAGGGTTTGCGGGTAGGCAACTTTACTGCAAGCTAGAAGCGACAGAGCCGATTCTTAAGTTTAAGTACCCGACCAGTAGTATGACCTAATCGATTTAGTTCACTTCATAAAGATACAGAATGCCTTTCCATTCAGGGTAAGAATATATGACAATTGAACTGAAAACAAAAATCTCAGTCTCAAGGGAAGTTAGTACTTTCATCAGCCGAAGAAGGCTGAATATGATCACTTGATTTAACTCCAGCGAGCCATAGAGCAGCTTTGAGGTTCCCAAGCGGTAAAGACCATACAGGAGTTTAATGCTCACGGAAATTAGTTTTCTTTCCCACTTGCTTTGCGGGAATTGAAAGCCTCTTTGCTATACTAGCCCTTGACCTGTGAGTGAGCCTAGACTCTCTCTATTCGAGTGAGTTCCACTTCTCTTGAAGCGTAATACCCTTACTGCTAGTTTCCTATTCCCGAATCTAAGGGTTAGTTGAACCTTCTTCGGCCTCATTCATCTTAAGCCTCCCCAAGCCCCTAAGTCGAATTCTTGGCATCATAGAGGCATGGTCTAGTTTTGACTACCTCTGGTATTCTATCATTCTTTCCTAAGGAAGCCAGTCAGTGGCAGTCAATCTAGTCTGTGTAGCCAGTAACTTATCTTATCAATTCTTTCAGAAAGAGTATAACTTTCTACTACTAATTCAGAATAGGTAAGAAAGTACTATAGCTTAACTTAAGAGCAAGTTCCAGTTTTTGGGGAAGAGGAGTGAAAGCAACTCGGTAATTGAATTGATAAAGATGTGATGTGGAAGCAGGAATGCCAAAGTTCTTTCCCTATGTTTACCTTGTGTTGTGACTACGGTGGGATGGATTGCTTATGCTGATCGAGTAAGTTATCCCCTCTGCCCTTCCCTTTCTTGTTGGAATAAAGCATCTTTCCACTTTCTGGGCAAGGCTCAATCTGATCAAGCAAGTCTCCGGCGGAGTTGGAACCTCACTGGCTTTCTCCGGCTTTTAAGAATGCCAACTCACTTTGATAGCCGAGAGAAGCCCAGGAAATGGAAGAGTGATCAAAGACCAGGCCCTTCCGGACCAGAAAGACAGGTTCCTCAGATCTTCTCTTTTCAGTAAAATTTAGATAGCCGAGAGAAGCCATCTCTATGGACGAGAGTTTCGGATGCGCTAAGTGACAATGGCTTGGCTATGACCAGATGTTGCAGTCTTGAAGCTAGCGTTATCACCTCTTTACTTCCATTACTGGACGGAATTCGCTAGCGACGATGCAAACCTTATCCCTTTCTTCCAACAAGGCCCTCTTAGATTGGTAGCATTTCATTCCTCCCCAATAAAAAAGAGTCTACAATGAAGGTCAGCTGGCAGGTGTGACCACTTCCCGTGCTCTTACCATATATTTTAGAAGAGAAAGAGACATGGAAGAGAGTTTCACCAGGTCTCCTTTTCTCTGCACTCCTGTTGCTTGCCTTACTCGGGCATTCAGCCTTAGGGCAAGCGGGTGAACTCTGATCCCGACTCAATGATAGATATCAGGTTAGAACCACCAGTCAGATAAGGGGATAAATCCTCATCAAGCATAACGGCTTTGATCACTAAGATAAGATATGATCTCCTGTTCAGGCTAATCAATCAACTCAATCTTTCACAGCTTCCTCAGTGCGGAATAGAGCAAGCCAAGCCAGTGAATTGATCCTCACTAGGAAGATTGGTAGGACGGGAGGATAGTTGTACTGCTTGCGGGGATACCTCAGCATATAGATTGGATTGTGGAAGGTTGATCTCGAGATTGGCTTTCAAACTATGTTCTAGTTCATACCGTGTAAAAGAACAGGACTTTCCTCATTTCGATTGATGGAATTAGCCATTCTGCTCTATTGGGTTCAAGTCCTTCTGGATTGGGTGAAGATGGAAGAGATTGGTGGGATACCATTGGGTGGAACTCACTCGAAGCAGGAAATCTTAGAAAATAAGCGAGACCTCATCCGAGGAAATAGAGGGTTAGGTTGGAAATGATTCAACTAAAGCTCCCTTTATTAGATCAAGTCACTATCGTATCGGGGCGGATTGCTATCAGGTATAGGATTTCATCCTGCCGCTTTGAAGACCGCACAAACCCTCGCTGAGGGAGACATAGGAAGGAACTTCGGTTTAACGACTTGCCCTTTTCCATTCAAGTCTTCTTTCTATCTAGGCTTCAAGCTCCGTGATTGGATTCATCACTAATCTGTGACGATCACCTCATGAAAGACCTAGCTTCCTTTCATTGCTTGCCCTTGAACTAAGGGATTCCGTGAAATTGGATATTAGTTATGCAACATAACCAGGAGAGACTTTTCCCTAGCAAGCTCCTACAGCAGCTTATCTAACTGGAAGGGTTCTTTCAGATTTACTTCTTCTTGCTTCCCTTCTGCGCTTGCCTCTGCCTTCTTATTCACCAAACCTTCTGATTCTCGTTTCCTCATTATCCCATTCCCTGTAGTAAGAAAGGGGGGAACCTTCTCTCTCAAAGAAGCTAGTCTAGTAAGGAGATACTTCTAAAAGAAAACAAAGAAGCTAGCTATATAAGGAAGCAATCGCGCGCATAGCACTCAAGCAAGGGTGCTGTAGGGAAGAGAGGAGATAGAGCACAGCGCTCAGAAAGAGGCTAAGCTAGGGTTGCTACTGGTTTTGAGGTCATCGATGAACCCAGTTCCCGCTCTACCTTTTCGGCTTAGTCACTCTCTCGTCGTTCCGATTAAAGGATTGAACAAGAAGAGTTGCTACGTGTAACATAAAGATTTGAACCTGGGCTTCCTATAACAAGAGAAGAAGCCATTAGTAGTCCAGGTTAGGCTTTCGGTTTCATACCAATCTCCCAGTAGTGTTAAAACAATAATAGTTGTATGGGCTCAGCCCTAGTTCTTAAGGCGAAGTATCACATGAAAGAGAAAAGTCAACATGAGACTCGAAAGACGCTCGGCGATAAAGAAAAGAAAATGACTCTTTCTTCGGTGGACATGGCGGAGGCTCATGCACTTACACTTAGGAAAAGTTCTGACCTGGCTTTTTACTCTATGAAAGCTGAACTGACTGAATGGGCATTTTATCTGTTATTTCACCTGCTTTCCTATTGGGCCTTGTTACTTATTTTTGATAAGGGGCGAGTACCCCCAAAAAAACACATGATCCCTCTCTGTTTCCTTTTTCTATATATTCTATTTGTGGACCTTTTCCTGTATAACATTAAGATTAAGGTAATCAAATTAGCGGCCATGCTTTCAGGGGCATGCATTATTTTTAGGGTACTACATAAACGCTCAAAAACGGCGTATAGTAGTACCTTCGTTTTCTATTTTTGCTTAAGCCTTTTTTTATTTTATAGGGGCGAGTACTACACGAGCTCGTAAGTCAAGTACTACACGAGCGAAGGAGAGCGACCTCATCTTGCTTGCTTCTGGCGAAGCTTCTAGAAGGCCCACCACTTCATAGGAGCGATAGCGAACGAAGCCGTATAAAGGCAAACAGCCCGTATAGCTCGCAATAGCGAGCCTACTTTTAGCTTTTTTTACCTTAGAAAGTAAATAATATCATAAGTCAGAGTGGTTGCTATTGACTTCTCGAGTATGCAAGGCCTTTTTTTCGTCTTTTTCGGCCTGTTGGTACTTGTCGAATTGAAACTCGATAATCAGAAGATTCGCCAACATTACCTATTTGATTAGTGGATTCGGGGCAACCCCGGGGTAAGTACGTGATTTCAAATTGCATGTTCAATATGATCCTCCTTTTACTGTTAAAGTACCATCTCCGCCTTTGCTATCTATGCTTCCTGGTCGCTAGACTCATTCTTCTACTTTACTTCCAGCTACTCTGCTCTGAGCTTAAGAAAGGTTCCAAAGTCAGTAGCTTTGGTTGCCGCTAAAATAGGATGTGATTTTTGTAGTTGTGAATTCCAGAACTGGTAAATTCCCCTTCTCCTTTCGGGAACTCTCTTCTCTAGGGATTCCTATTCTATTTCTATTGACTCTTCGCCGTCTACAACACAAAAAGTTTTGGTAACTTACTTACAGATTGTATCTTAAATAAAAGAAAGATCAACATACTTGAAGCTAAGACTAAGGAATGGGGGGAACACTACCGATCCCGAGACAGACGACGAAGCTACATCGATTACAAAAAAATCCAGTGGTGGCAGACCCTTTCCCGGCCCCTACAATCAAGCAACCTCACCAATGTGAATGAAAGAAAGGGCACCACATACATCTCGACTAGTTCGTGCCTGCGGAGCGAACAAAAACCTATTATGAATTCAGATTCCGACTCCGAAGTCCGGATATTTGGTTGCTTTGTACTCGACCCATGTGGTTCGGCTTGTTGGGCCACCTCACTTAACCAAACATATCCGAGAAGAAGTTCTACCAGATCTACAGCACTTGCTGCTTCATGCCCGGTTGCATCTTACTCTGCTGGTTCACCTTCGAAACAGGTCTCCGCACCTGAGACACATCCTTCTCCTGTTGCTTATTATTTTTCCTATATTGTGGTGGCTTATTCAGCGAGCTGGAGCTCCTACTGTTCCCGCGCCAGCTTCCACTCTAGCTCCCTTCGGCCTCGAAGATCATCAGGTTCCATCCAACTCACTCTAGTTTCTATGTGAATTGGTTTTGTACTTCTGCATGTTGGGAATAAAAATAGAATAAGATTTTCTACTTGACTTTCTAAGTGATCAACTAGGTTTTTAATCCCTCGCTTACACTCTTTTGGGCGTTCTGTAGGAGGTCGTACATTTCACCAGACTGTGGGACAGACACGTCCAAAAATCCGTTCTCCCCCCTTCTGGTTATAATAGACCCATAACCCCTGCATACCTTTTTTCTACCATAAGGCCTCCCTGGCTTCTTATTTAGGTTCTATCTTTTGTAGATTCAGGTCTGGAAAGTACCTTTGCCCTGCCTTATGCTGTAGCAGCTTATACTGATGCGTTGTATCCTTACTCGGCTCGGGCTCTTTTGATTGATTCCAAAGCCTAGGATCAAGACTTTCGTTCCTGGTTTTGGTCAGAGAGGGCTTTCAACCTAGAATTCCTGGGCAAAGCATTTTCTTTTCCAAAGAGTTTCAAACCGCGCAGATAAAGCATCCGATTCAGCACCCGACGAAGCAGACGCTAGAGCAGCTACTAGAGAATCCGCAGACGCGGAAGTCTCAGCCGAACAAAGGCAGTCGATACCACAGGAGAATCAACCAAATCCATATCATAGGAAAGCAGAAAAAGAAAAGCTCTATCCTCCGCCGATGAATAAGTAACAACAAGGGTTGGCGGTTTTAGAACATATTAAAGAGCAGCCATAGGATGAAGCAGAGTAAGAATAAGAAAAGGAATGTTTAGGCTTTTTTGAACCAATAACAAAGAAAGTGGGTAGCAGGTGTGGTGTAGTAAAAGGGGTTTCGAAGCTTGTGAGGATTCAGCTTCCAATTGAGTCGGTGTGTTAAGTATAGACTTTCCACATACATAAAGAGGGCTTTTTAGCCATTCGACGTTTTGTCTCTTTCCCAATGCTGCCATAAATATAAACAAGCGGCTAAGCCCCTGCTTGATAAACCAAAACAAAAATGCGGGTAGCTCGATCGATCACATGGCTTCGATTGGTTTCGGTCTAATCAATGAATGTATAGGGGTCCACCTAATCTTTCCGCAGGTACGATCTAGACGACCACATTCCTGTTGGGCTAACTCGCCCAATCAATCCAATGGCTTCGCCCGTTCCAGTCCCGTTAGAGAGATCCAAAACTGGATCGGAGCCTATAGATCGATCCCGCGTCTATTCGTTCTCTGACCAGTTCCATATACAGGGACCATGTGCCACCAATAGCAAAACAACTGGCGGCCGAATCCAATGCCAGTCCCAGCAGTGGACTCCATTGACCGAGTATAGGCGCCATTCCGCCCGGATTGGTTGTTGCTGTTGGGAGACTGAGCTTTATTGATATGATGGAAGAACCCCCGACGGCTAGGCATTTTGTCCTCCCCCCTACCGGTGCATCAATCCAGCGCATTTAGACCTGTCCTAGCGGAATGGACAAAACCCTATCTTGGTTGGAGAAAGCAAGTCCAGAGAGTCTGGTATTTTGTTGGTAATTCCACTATCACTTGAAAACTTTAAGAAAAACCTCCCTATGAAAGCCCTGTTGATAGATTCAGGCAAGCAAATATCAGACCTAAACCCGACTAGCTTCAGTTGCCTCCCTCTCTAAGCTAAGAAAGTATGAAACTCGTTCTTTCACTCAGACTTGCTCCTGCAGTGGTAGTCATCGGTGGCATATTGCCGAGAAGCGTCATCCTCGTTGATTGGGATAAGTTCTCGATTGGATCGGATCAGAAATCCATTTTTTTATTCGGTATGGATAAAGATCCAGTCATGAGCGATAGTTACAAGGACAGCTGACTACCGCTAAAAGTCAGGAAAAAAAGGTGGATGAAAGATAAGTGGGACTTTCAAGCAAGGCCGGCATGGGCTACGCGGGCCCCCAAGACCGTCCAATATCTTATATCGATCTTGGTTCCGCGTATCGCGCTTTATCGGGTGAGAGCAAGCAGGCCCAAAAGATGAGAACCTGCCCACAAGATGTAGGTGCCATTTGTGGCAAAAGCGAGGAACGAGTGACCGCAAAACCGCACCCTTGTCTAACGGATTGGGCTAAGAGAGGGGGAAGAGTTAGTCTTTCTGCCATCGATTACAGGCAAAGCACTTTGTGAGCATATATATCTGGTCATCCCTTTCATTTGAATTAGGAATCTCACATCCCGCTTTTTCCGCCTTTCCTGTCTTTGTTAGTCTTTAACCTTCTTTTAAGTCAGCCTAACAATAAGAAAGAGGGGTTTCCCCCTGTCGACTGGCAGGACTGGTTACTTAGAGCATTCCCCTCAGCTAACTTCACTCACTTGAAAGAAAGAGGTATTCCCTATAAAAAAAAGGCATTCATGAGCTTACCTGTAACTGGACTAACCTCGCCTTGCCCTAACTCTGCTCTGGACAGTTTCTTGTTCTCTCTATTTAAAAAGCGGATTAGCCTTGACTTCTAGGGCTTGAAGCCTTCTCTTCTCGCTCATTCCCGACTAATGGCAACCTTCACTAGTCCGGTATTCTTTTTTTTAACCAACTTCCATTTCAACCCTCATCAAATCCAGATACCAATCCAATGAGTTCGATCCATTAGGTTCTTCGATTTGTTCAGAAAAGAAACGAGAGACAAGAAAACATCTTTGATTACGATTAAAAAGAACAATCTCAAATAGACCAAGATCCAATTTCGGGGAATTTATTGGTGAACATATTCTTATTCTTATTCTTTCTGCCATAATCTCTTCGATCCCTTCATTTATGTGCCAGAATAAAGAGAGATTTGGTAGGAAAGTGTAAGAGACTTTTTTTTATATTAAAATCAAAGGGAGTGGGAAAGCAGCAGTAATTCTTTTGAAAAGCCCGGTTCTCTTTGTCTTCGAGCTTTCATTCCTCAATCCACTGTTTCGTTCCTTCATATACCTCCCCACCAATAGATAGAGACAAATAGGAATAACCGAACCACGTCTACAAAATGCCAGTACCACGCAGCTGCTTCAAAGCCAACGTGATGCTCCTTGGTCAGATGACCAAGATATTGGCGAATACCACATATGATCAAGAAAAGAGTACCTATAATCACATGAAAACCATGAAAGCCAGTTGCTAAGAAAAAGGTAGAACCATAAATACTATCCGAAATAGTGAAGGGTGCTTGATAATATTCCATTCCTTGAAAGCCAGTGAATACTAGAGCCAGTGAAACGGTAGCTACTAAAGCGTAAACTGCTCGTTTTTCCTTCCCCGCGAGTATAGCATGATGAGCCCAAGTTACGGCTGCTCCGGATGAAAGGAGAATAGGGGTATTAAGAAAAGGGATTTCCCAAGGATCTAAAACCCAAATCCCTAAAGGGGGCCAAATACCTCCGATCTCTACCGTAGGTGCCAAAGAAGAATGAGAAGAAGCCCGAAAAAAAGCAAAAAGGAACATAACCTCCGATACGATGAACGGAATAGAACCATATCGAGGTCCTAATTGTACGACTTTGGTATGATGTCCTTCCAACGTGGATTCACGTAGAACATCGCGCCACCATACAAACATGGTATATAGGATAAATATTAGGCCCAAACTGAGAAGTGTTGCACCCCCTTGAAATGAGTGCATGTACATCACACCTCCTACGGTGGTTGCCAAAGCTCCGAGTGAACCCGAAATAGGCCATGGACTTGGATCTACCAAATGATAAGAATGCCTCTGAGATTCAATCATAAACCACTTTGCCTCGGTTGTGTGTAAACCCCCCCCTTCACCCCCACCCCCTCAAGTGGTAAAGAAGGGCTCTTTTGGGTCTTATTCTATTTCTGACAGGACAAATAAATAGGAAGGGATGGTTCTTTCATTGCATTGATAGAAGTCTAACTAGAAAAAGATCTCTCTATTACTTTGAGAAGAGAATCGTTGGTTTGACCGACGAACTACGTGGGAAATATGAGTTGAGAGGATTTGATCTCTCTTCACTGCGCCTACCTATGCCCCACTGGAATCTTCGCTTGGCCGCCTACCAATGATGTCTTTCACTTTCAGACAATTCCTCGCGCATCGAAAAACGGCTAGTAAAGCGACCAGGGACCCACAGCCCACTTCCCTTTACCCCCAACCAACCACGAAAGAGAAAGAAGTCCCTGATGCGGGAAGAGTTACTTGCTTCGTAAGAAGCATTGAAACGGACTACGCAGACTGGAGAGCTTCAGTAGGGCAGACTAAACTAATATATACGACATAACGAGACAGATTCGATCCAGCCAAAAGCCTCCGCTTAATTGACTCTACACTATCGCCCCCAATTCTTTCATTTTCTTGGAGATGAGGACTAAGTGCTAGCGAGTGAATGTGCTTGCTGCAGGTGTAGTACCAGACGCGGAGGGTCTTATTCGTATAAGCTACTTTTTATTAAGCTTAACGCCCTAATCCCTATCTAGTCTTCTAACGTTCCCACCTCTTTATTTTTTTGACTTTATTTAAAAAAAGATAGGAAGAAGAGATGGCATGGATAAGATCTTGATATGGCTGGCTGCGGTGGGTCCCAAATTTGACTTCTTCCACATAAGACTCGTATTTCTTAATAGAAAGAAGTTTCCCATTACGGTAGAACAAAAAGCCCCTAATCTCATCCCGTTTGCTCTTTTGAGAAAGCTCATCCCGGGAATACCCGTCGGAGAGCAGAGCTTTCTCAATGGCCCTTTCTATTTGGACTTGTGCCAAAAGCACTTTGTCTTTCTTCTCTTCCGACAACCCCACAAAATGAAACCCCGCGCGCTCATCTAGTTCGGCGCGACGAGTGTTGTCATCCAGTAAAGTATGGGAAAGGTCAGGGGCGGGGGGCTCTGCAGGGTTAACGGACGACTGTGAGCTGGCGCCCACGTCGTCCATGTCCATACAAGAGGCGAAGGGAATTAACCAAGCAAGGATGGTATCTAAATCAAAATCAGATACCAACGAATACATTCCATTTTTTAACATACAAAGCAAGATAGTCAAAAAGAATCCACGAAAAACGATACGAGAAATTCGAAAGAACTCATATACGGAACGAGGGCGACCCGTGGAAATACATCGGTTTCTTACTCGTGCAAAGGAACTATTTCTTGGCAACTTGGACAACTTATAACGAAGTTTGTCCCGCATATCACTAGGAAGATCGGAATCTTTACAAAAGGCTTTATAAAGCTTTCGTCTCAATTCATATTTAGCCGCGAGCAATCTGCGTTTGTTATCTCGTATATTTCGCTTCTCCGACATCTCTGACTTAGCTTAGTTTCTCCCTCATCTTTTTGCAAAAAGCCGCTCCACGGTGGTAAAGTCTCATCTTGTGTGTTGGCCGAAGTTACAATAGTCACATTGAACCCTCGAATATGTTCGAAGATCTCGAAATGATCTTCCAGTTCCGGGGAGAATTCGCAAAACTCCGTTTCCATCGAGAATTGAATGGAGTTTTCCCGTATTTCGACCGGAGAATCTAACAGAGACATTACTGTCGAGATTCTGACCGAAAAATTAGACATTCCATGCCCTCGGAGAGTGCTTTGTCGTGCTAGGTCACTGACATATCCTTTTTCTTTATTTGACCCCAAGAATGGATTGGATCGAAACGACTTTCCTGTCGAACCCCTTTGTGTCTGTATGAATTTCTGACCGCGCGGAATCTCCATAGCCAATTTTCCATTTTTGATTATGAAATCATAGGGTGCCTTTGGTACTACTCTTATTTCACACGATCCAGGAACTTCCATAACGTTGGCGTGATTCAGTTTGAGCAACGGATCCTGACGTGATACATCTTCGTAATGAAAATGGAGTGGAAACATAGTGATGAGAAATCCAAATTCCCTCCAGACACTCCGAAAAGCCTGTAGCTGATGGAGTAGGACTAGTGTTTTGATTGTTTGTTGTGGTTGGTTGTTGACCAACAGAAGTCAAGAATGGGATGGGAAAAAAGGCGGCACAAAGGAAAGGTATGCAGAAATTCGGAATGAGCCCACCTACGCACTATGAAAAATGTTCTCACTATTGTATCTTGACCTTCGCTGCACACTTTGCCATATATTGATTTGTCCTATTATTGTCTGCGTGCTAGCGGATAGAGAACAACTTGAGGAAAAGTCAAAAGCATTTACCGCGCTCAGCAAGACGAATCTTCTTTCTATACATAATTTTGATAACCAGACGACTTCTCTGCCCTATCGGTCCTCTACCCGCTAAAACCCTCTCTATACCGGTCAACTATCTTCGTTCCTAACTAAACGACGCTTTCCCTCCTTCTTTTTCTCTTGGGCATCTCAATGTTCATGCAATGCATTCTTTTCGATCTTGTACTTGAACCTTCACTTTTTGACACTGAAGACCAAGCCAATCTCGACAAAGTGAAAAGTGGAATCGATTCGATCATGAAAGTCGGATAGCATTTATCGCCGCGTTGATCCGACCTACGTTAACAGCTTTCTTCTCTTATTTTATTGTTAGTTACAGGGGCAGACCACTCACTATAGTGACTTTCTCTTATATATATAATAATAGAAAAAAAGAGACACCAATGATAGATGTAACACTCAGCCAATCTGGAAAGTGGAGTAGAATCAATCAACTGGCATACCTTGAATCTAACCGACAATCCTTTCTTTCTATTCACTCCCAAGGTCGATGGGTCTCATAGCAAACCAGTCATTCATCCCGCTAGTAAGAATCTTGGATCTATCTGGGTTATGGCCTGTCAGGCCTCGTTTTACCCTGTCTCGAATGCGTCTCGGTTCCATCCCATCCACACCACGCCCTTGTTTCTCCCGCTAGAGCTTGCCTAGCTGTCCTCCGCCGACGGAAACCCGTTTAGGCTCGTTTGTTTAGCAGAACAAATAAGACTTTCAACCGAAATCCTTTCTTTCAATTACGTTGATGAGCTGGCTGCTGTGTATTAGTATTTTTTGACATTGTTAGTCGGTACGGAATAGTTGCTGCCAAAAAAAAGGACCTCCATCCTGTAGTTATATTGATATATATTTACGACTTGAAATTGATTGATATTGAATGCTGTTCTTTTTGGTTTTCGCTCTCATCTAATAGATTCGCATGGGACGTAATATCAGAGCGCAACATCTGCTCTTTCTAAGTGGTATTTTTGCGAAAGGGCAATCCCAATGCCCCATAAAAGAGCTTAAGCTTTCGCTGTCGTTACAAACCAGTGGGCGAGATAAGAAACTTACTAGCCATATACACCAAACAAGCTAGCCACAGCAAGACCAACAGCTTTATGCGCAGAGGAAAACCAGTGAAAGCGGAGATATAGGCTATGAAACGATGGTAACGATTGAACAGGAATCTCCAACTCCATAATCATCGAAAAAGGCATTTATTTTAGCAGCCTGTCAAAAGCCTTTCTAAAGCGGTCTCCCGAGAATACGTTCGATTGGGTGCCTTATATATACTTCAATATACTTATTTCTTTTTTGGGGAGAACTGATGGAATCTACTCTCATCAGGGAAGTACTCAGGTTCAAATCCTGGGTGATCTCAATGGTGTGTATTGTCAGTCCCGGTATAGAACTGATCGAGATGTTGAAGTAAACCCTAAGTTGCCCAACGCCTTGCGCGGGGCGTTGTCGGCCGGTTGCCTGTATCAACGTAAGATCCTCCCTACCCGACTGCCCGATAACATCCACGTACTTATACGCAAAGCTGCACTTCCCGCGCTATTCCGTGGTTCAGTAAGAGAAGGCGATCCCTTCTCAATACCTTACCGGGATATTTCCCCTTGAAGTTGAAGAGGATTCATGCCTCGAATGCGCTCTTTTCATAGTAAAAGATATCCACGCACAGAGACTAGGCTACACATGAAAAGGAAAGGGCCACGAGAAGCGAGAAGCTACTCCAACTGGAAATGAATAGACTGGAACTGGATCGCTTGTTGTAGAAGGAATGTCACTGGCTAGAAAGGATAAGGAAGAAACCGCCATCGAATACCTATAACCACTCCGCTTTCAAGCCCCCTTTTTTCACTGACAGGAACTGCATTCGATCGTATGGACGTCTGAACCCTACCTATTGGCGCGTATCGACCTACTAAAGGAATTACAGACAGAAGCAAGGCCTTCGAAATCTAAGGCAGAAGAAAGGGATAGAGATTCATCTGTAACGTATTACCTACTCTCCAACTACAACTCCAACCGCAGGGAATAGCGTAGGATAGAGAAAGACTTCCACTCTATATCCTCTAAAAAATGTAAACCCTGAGAATAGGGCTATCTATTAATAGCTACTTGCCAATTCATTTGAAATGGGCCTTGCCTGAGTGACTCATACCTAAGGCCGAGGAAGGAAAGGCATGAAGTTCTCCCCCTATCGCTATCGCTCTAAGTCTAAAGACCCTATCGGGCGAGCGTCTTCAATCCTCTCACTTCGCTCGAGCGACTACACGTACCTCGAGCATGGAGAGGTCTTGTCTTTCCTGGGGTTACCCCGGATGACACACCTCAATGTACCGTTAGACATCAGACTTATGGCCTATCTATCTAAACTAAAGGGCGCCAATGAGTAGTGGAGTACTTACTGTCGGCACGACCGGTATCGCCGCTGTCTTGTTTATCAATAGGACAGTTGTGGTACCTGAATGCTTGATGGAAAACTCGCCCAGAAATGGGTGGTGGGATCTCCTCCTTTCTATTTACGCTGGGAACTTCAATCAAAGCCTAAGCCGGTCACCGGGTAGTTTAAGAGATAGTTTGATCCCTATTGAATGAAGAAGAAAGAATCGATTCTAAGCACAACAACTGGACACTTGAATTGAAATAGCGTAATAAAAGAGATCAGCATCTTCTTGTCTGTCTCTGCTTTTCTTTTCTATAAGTAGAGGTAGGAAGTTACTTGATCAACCGGTAATCTTTCTCTTTCTTTCCTTCTCCAGCAGCACCTATCGGTACAGCAACTTCGTACCTATCCCTATCGGGGGAGGCTTGAGCTAGAGCAAAGTCTTCTGCTTTACGCCCTAAGCAGACCAAGCTTCCTTAGCGTACTGAGACTACCTATTCATAAGAAGGACAGTCTCAACCCTTGAGTACGAAAGTAGGCTCTTCCTTTATTAGATAACGCTATTATTCCCATCTCGGGAGAAACAGAAAGAAGTACGTTGACGACAACAGATTCTATAGCTGGGGATCTTGCTAACAATGAAACTCCTAACCTTAAATCATATAACAGGGGCTTTCACTCCTTCTGGCCATTGAAAGCATTCCAATTGCAGCTTCTTCTTAGGATTCGTTAAAAGAACATTCCCCTAATCTAATGCCATGGCCTTCGCTCTAGTTATGCTACTAATGCCCGTACTCCAACAGCTAAATCGATGGCATCGCTTATTCCCTCAAGCCTTCCAAGATCGGATTCATCCCTTCCTCTCAGGTTCCTTCACTTAGAGTAGTGAGTCTAGTGAAAGCCGAATCCTAAGAAGAAGGTACGGAAGCTGGGATAACCACTTTATACGATAACGATACCATTCACAGCGGAACAAGAAGAATCACACTCGACTCAACTTGTGAGCTATCGAGTAAGTAGCGGCCTTTAGAGCTGGGATAAGTAGGGTAGCAGCTAAGATTAAGGCCTCTCCTCAACCGAGACATAGAACTCCTAGCTCTGGAGCTGATTGAATTGATTCTTTTAACAGCTACCGAGTCTTCTCCTCGCTCACTGAACTCCCCCCAATCTAGTCTCAGGTCAAGAGATAAGAGCGATGGCATACCTTGAGTCACTCGCTTCCATTGGGCGAACTTTCATCTGTTCTCTTTCAGCATTTATGGTCAAATGAACCACCTTGCTTATCACAGTTAGGTCGATTTTATTTGATCCTCATCTCGTTCAGTTTTGATGGCCGCTAGTTCCTTTATTACGTCGTTCAGTTCAAAGAGTCATTCGGGTATCTGCTTTCAATGTTTGCTAGTAAACAGTGGTTGTCTCCTTGATACCCTCTCGCCCTTACATACAACGTATTTGAGTGCTTTTTAGTAATATGATACGCTGTGAAGTGAAGAGTCGACAACTGCAGATAGGCCTCTCCCCCCAATGCAAGGAAAGGAATGTTCCCTACCTATCCGGCACCTTTTACTGGAAGCTAGTCCTTCCCTGCTCTTGAATAGCGTAGTTGTAAAATCCTCTCCTTTCTTCGTTGCAGAACTCCCTTTCTAGAAGAAAAGAAAGGGTCTACGCTCACTTATTTCTTAATAAATGTATTAGGACCTCTCTTTCATTTCTCAAGGCAGATGATTTGGACGATTCCAATACGTTTATCTCCGAGCTAGTCAGTCTGTTCCTCTCGCTATCGGTCAAGCAACTATGTACCTTTCAGTCGGTAAAGTGGCTTCGCTCTTTCCCCGCGCATTCCCCTAGCAGTGGATTCTCCAACTTTTGCAAGAGTAAGAGTGGAACCACAAGTCGAAGGTTCCAGAACCAATGAAAGAGAAAAACCTAGTTCTCAAAGGCTAGGAACTCCGGATATGAGATTGGACTAGACTGGGCTAAACTTTTTATAGTTCATGAGATCAAGTAGAACCGCTTACTTACTAATTACTTAACACTAAACATCGTCACTCTCGAGCGAAGGTGGTATGGAATTGACGATACTTAATACTTTAACTAAAAACTAAACGAGCGGGATACATATGATACCACACCTAAAGACTCTGGAACGCATTTATGCCGGATCTGATTGAACTTGCAGAGTAATACAAGTTTTTCAGAGAAAGGAAGAGATTCTCTGTGCCATGAAAACAGGCTTTCCCGTAGATAGGTTGTTAATTTACTCTCCCTTCCATCAGTCAGTCCCTATAGAAAAGAGATAGGAAAAGTAATTTAGACACTTCGCGAAGGAGGAGAGGATTGACTTGCTTTTCACCTACTTTGGTGAAGTTCAAGCACTTTGCTTTTCGATTGTATACCAGAGAAATCTCCATCTTTTTGATTAATGATTGAGTGAGAACACAAAGAGTAAAGCCTAGATTGACCACTTCACTTAGCGTACTTAAATCTCTCGATATCATATTCATTCCACAGTCATTCATCCCTACGATCCTCCTGCGAATTCCCAAGCCTTCTTTGATTTAAGTGTGCACACTTTTTGTACAGATAGGGACCTAATCCGAAGCAGAATAAGTGAGGTTAGCCAAGCAGACTTTCCCTTTATAGTGCTTATTGAGTCAGTGATAAAGACTTAACTAGTATATTTGAAAGAATGGAATCGCTGAAAAGGACTCGAAAGAATGAATTGACCTCCGTCCTTCTCCCCCAATCATAATCCTCTGTGAATGCTACTGCTTGTCTTAATGGCAAAGACCTGCTAGTCGGCTCTTTTTGGGGCATTCTTTGGTGCTTGATTTGAGCCTCTAGTCATCCCTTTTCTACCTACTCTATTCTCTTAAAGGCTAGAGGCAAGGCTCAACATAGTAAGTTGGCACTTCACTCCCGACCAAAAGAAAATGAACCTGATGCACTCTTGCATGGGGGTAAAGCTGCAGGACGGAGATGACTTCTAGCTAATGGCTAATGGGAGGTAAGCAAGAAAAAGCAAGTCAGCGTGGTTGGGTATTCATGGTAGCGATAAGCCGTGATAGGTGTAAGACAAATCGCGCATTAAGGCAAGCAGTATCTAAGAGGTGAGGATAGCAGAAGACGGTCTTCCTATGATAAACAAAAAAAAGGTAGTCCTTTTTTTTGATTGTGCAGATCAAGTATCCGAATGCTCGAGCAGGTAGAGAAGTTCATTTAGACTTACGATATACTTTTACACGGCCCACCTAGTTGGACCGGAATGGACTTCTTTCTTCGCCCGTTATAGGATAAGACGGAGAGGCCTGATCAATCAAAGACTAAGGAAGAGGCGGTAGATCGAAGTCAGGACCAGAGGCTGCCTACGCAAATGGGCGACGAAGGCAAAGCGCCCAGTTTGTTGAAAAGTATGGCTTCGAAAGCCTTCTAATTCAATTCCAATTGTATATGGTTTCAGCTGATTACGAGCACAGCAGGGTAGTAATGCCTAAAGGTAAAGGAAGGGGAGAGACGAGGCACCAAAAAAAAAGAAAATGAAGCGAAAGTCCCGAAGCATTTTAAGGAACTAGTCGAAGGGGAGTTAGTTTTCACTTCGGCTCACACCAAAGAGGCAGGCGATGAGCCTGTAAAAAAAAGCAAGAAAGAATACAGACAATTCTCGGCACCGAGGAAGCACCGCAGGTCCTTGCGATAGGCGCAGGTTGGAGGAGATAACTTCTTGAACAAGCCAAGAGAATAGTCAAAAAATGTGCTCGCGTGGACATACCAGGATCTTAAAAGAAAGAGACCCTTTTCAATTCAACCCATGATAACTATCACAAAAGATTGAATCCTCATTTTAATCTAGGTAGTCATCCACTTCGAATAGTAAGTAAATCCGTACCCCAGACTACGTGCCGTACCTACAAATCTGTCTACATGGTGAATTGGACGGCTTCCCCACTACTAATGACGAACCCCCGGTATTCCCATCAATACTCCCAGCCTTTGACCATTTTGAGCCTTTTGAAAATGCTAACGAAGAAAAAGGGGGCCTCCTCAGGGAACCAGCAGAAAGGCTCTCAAAAGCAGGCGCGTACCAAGCCATTCCACTTCCCTCGGACCATGAGCAGTGGTCAAAGCGCTTAAATCCTGGCTCATAGCCTTCCTCAGACCTTATTGACACGGGACGAGTCGCTATGATTCACTACGAAAATAGAAGCAGATGCACTAATCAATTCGAGCTAATTTACTCATCCCACCTCGAACTCTCATTTAGCGCATCGACTTTAGCACTACTTATATTATTATATTACTATTATCTTACAATTACATAAAATAAATCTACACCAGCGCATCCAGCATCAAAGGACAATAGCTCGTGTGGATAGGACTATCTTCAAGCGTTTGACCAAGGGTTGGAGGAGTATCCAAGGTGAGCTGAAGGCGAACTTTTGGAGTAGATAAGCAGGTCTACCTCAGAGAAGATCATGGAATCATAACAGCACAGAAAGAGACGCTCCGAACTACTTCCGCTTGAGGTTGGTCGTAGATGAACCCACCCAATATAATTAGTATCTCAAAAAGCAGCCGCTAGAGCTATTAACTATAGGTATTACAGAAGAAGCTAAAGAAGAGGAGCGGAGCAGCTCGACCAGAGGGAGAGGAGTTAAGTAGCCCTTACTCAACCGAAAAAAAGAATATGTCTTCAGCGATTCTTTCTTGAAAGCGAAAGCGCAGATCGAGGCTTGTCGAAGATAAGGGACTCGACTTCCCCTGCCTTATTAAGGACTTCCCAACTGACCTAGCGGAAGAAAAGGGCAAGGACCTCTTAATAGAAATATGTCTAGGTCACTTCCAACAACAACTAAAGCTATTTCTTACTGGTGTGGATTCTCCACAAGTACTAGAAACGATGGGATCTCTACAACTTGTTCCACAAACTCCAACTACTAGAAAGGCTGAAACTGACTCCAATCAGTCAACTACCATCCATGAGCGGATACCATCGAGTTATCGGCCAACAAGGTTCGATGTAATTGAAAGGTCCACTCTTTCATCCGCTTATGCTACTTTTCGTCCTTATTGAGGGGAACCACTCAGATGGAGTTCCAGGGATGGGATTAATGGCACATTAGTTCCCCGGGATCCATCTCCACCAACCAAACTCAAACTAGCCTTCCTCCATTCACTAGCAATGAGCCCATTGGGCTTTACCCCTGCTCTTTGGTCCCCAAAAGCTACTGAAAGTCCTAATCGAAGAGCCATATATTCCAGTCCGGATCGAGGAGCCAAACAACCAACTAGCTGATATCCTTAACTGCAAAACTGCTCCGAGTGGTTAGCGAACTATTGAAGTAGATAAGTTCCAGTCCGCATTGAGGAGCCAACCCCAAGCAAGGTGAAGCAGAAGCAGCAGCTCTTTTTGAACCCATTTTACCTTGGGGACAAAAACAAGCTCAAGAAAAGCATCCTTTCGAGGTAGGCGGAAGGTCTTCTTTTAACTTCAGAGCACCACCGAGAACAAATGATCGAAATATTTCGGAATGCACATGTCACCCCAGACATTTCACCCGAGAGATTGGCCAGGTTAGTGGGACAGATTTTGGCTCAGCTTCAACCTCGTGAGAGGTGATTGCACAAGTAGCAAAAGAGATCTCAGGATAAATAGGTACCATATCATATGTGTAACGAGAACGGACATGACACAGCAAGTTGCTAGTATAACTAGCTCACACAGGGGTCTGAAAGCTTTTCAGTTAAGACTGGTCGGGGCTCTGGACAGGAAGAATCTACATCGATCACGATGCGAGCAACAAGGTAATGGTGTCCTCGACCAAGCCGAAAGACAGATCTCATCACAGCACTTGCTTTCCCTAAACTATCTATCCTTAGAAGTAGGGCGAGAAAGAAATAGGGAATTCTCTAATCCGATAGCCTTACAACAAACAAGCTTGCTTAACGCACTAGCTTTTAATTCCGACTTAAAAGCTCTTAGAAGTGAAAAACCAAAAAACAAAGCGCATCGCTCTCACGCTCATCAGTAAAGTCAGTTATTCGCCTTTTATAAACGAGTGTTGTGTACTAATAGACTTGCTTACCGTAACCGCAAAGAAAGAACGGTTCTATCTATTTATCCATAAGGGCGTTCGCTCCTATCCTTATAAGTCGAGTTACTTCATACCTTTCTCACGGTATAAGTTACGACTTCGCTTCCGAAAAGATCGATTTTTGACTCTGATTCACCAGCATCCACTACCGGAAGGAATTGCCTCACTTACCGCCTGCTCTTATTCCCATCGATATGCCCGGAAACAATAACTTTCTCTCATGCCCTTTACCTTAAGCCTGACAAAGATAGAATGTTTCACTTGCCCTACCGGCCCGTAAAGACTCTATCTCTACAGCCGCCTTCTCTTTCCTTTTCATTAGAAACAAAGCGATCCGCTTTCATAACTAATAAGGCGTAAAAGAAAGGAGTTTTTGTATTCGTTCTGACTTCCGCTCGCAAAGGAACAAGATCTGGATTTTACTAGGGCGAGCGCAGTTTACTATGCGAGTGAAGAGATTGTTGCGAGCTAATAGCGAGTGGACTTTGCCCCTTCCCTTTCTTTAGACTTGCAGTAAAGCTGAACAAGTTTACTCAGCTTGCACTTGAGCTTGAAGCCTTTTTTGAAATCCTAAAGTAGCATTAAAAAATCCCCAAAGCTACAATAAAGCCGAGACTACAACCGCTACTTGCCCAATAGTACAGCGCCTTCCTCCCTGACTTTACTTTCCTAGCTATCAAACCCCTCTTCAAACCCTTGCCAGAAGAACGGAAAGATTCTCTGTGATACCGTTTGAATAACGATAATAGGCCTTAGAAAGCTTTAGCAACGCTAGGAGTTACTACTTACGCCAGCACCTTACGAGCTTACCAGAACCTTCTCCCGCAAGAAGAAGAGTTTGACTTGGACAACTTCATGATATGAAGAGCCTTTAGATGAAGAACGCCCTACTAATACAAATCAAGGAGAGGAAAGGACTCAAGATCCCGAGACAACAACGGGTGAAGTCAATAATAGAAGCCTTCCATCCCAACATCGGGCTTGATATGCTTTCTCTTCCATTTATTGATATAGAGATTCTATTTATTTTGAGGCCATGAAGAACGAGAGAGGAGAACGGGGGGGTCAAAGTGACGAGACACCGGGATCGCGTCGCCTTACGACACCAATAACAGTCATTTCTGATGAGGAGGAGGAAAGGGGATGGAAATTGATCAGCCTTCAAGGGGGGGACACATGAAGGAGAGGAAGCTGGAAATGGGGACAAAGAAGAAGACGAAGAGAGTTCAAACTATTTTTTTTTAGTTCTGAGGATTCAACGAGCTTACCTTATTATTCTATTAGAGAAAGGGGGGATAATCCATCAGATCTGGTTCTCTAATGTTGATTCTGAATCTGGCGAAATTCTTCTATTGAAATTGCATTCTTCTCAAAGAAATAAATATCCCCCGAAGAGGAATTACATTGAGAGGCAATCAGAACGTCTTTCTCCCGAGGGCATAGTCCCCCAAGAAATAATGTATTTAAGTCAATTTGGCTGGGCAGCCTTTTCCTCTGTTGTTCCTTTCGGGAAAAAAAATCAAACAATTGAAAGCACTGAGGTTCATTCGCATAGTCAGAAGGGAAAGACGGCCGAGGATCGTAGATTCGACCGCGAAGAAAACAGATGTTTGTTGTTGACTTCCAGCTGCCTATTCAGCTCTATGAAACTTAATTCTTCTAATAAGACTTTATACTGTAAAATCCTAAGGGTCGAAAGAGAAAACAGCGCTCGCTGCAAGGAGATTCTCAAGATATATATTTTTTAGTGTATTAAATATCTATTAAAGACTTGCATGCAGGCCTCATAGCAAGCCTTGAATTCGAGCTCTATAGATCCTCCAATTCTTAGAAAATCTTGCTTGTAATCAGAGGAGAGGAACATTTAGGAGAGATTCTCAATTCTAGAGAAAAGCAAGGTTTGGAATCCAACTTCTAATCTTTATAGATAGGGGGTTCAATCTCTTCCTTTCCCCCTATACTCTATTTAGCCCTTAAAACATTCTATTCCCCCCCTTGGGTCAATAAGTTGCTTGAATTCCCTCTCGGCGAATAGTCTTCATTTTATCTCTTCCCTCCTGTGGAGCCCCTATAGACGTAAAGGTTCCGAAGGCTCCAACAGGCTCTAAGTCAGTGAATATCTCCTTCCCGCCCACCTTAAAGTTAAAGAGTCGTAAGTAAAGAGATCTTTCCTAGAGGTAAGTAAAGGATTCCTTCTGGCCTTCTGCTCTGGTAGCTAAGTCACTCTTCTCTTTCCTTTAGTAGGAATAGACAAGTCTCACTCTTGCCCTTAATAGGAATCCAAATGCGGAGGTCAGCTTGTTTTAAGTCATAAAGGGAATAGGTTTCTATCTCACTTAATGCCCCTACCTACTAATAATCGAAAGAGACGGAGACCACAGCTTGATACGAGTACGAACTATACCACAAGCCTATAAGCGTCGAGAGCCCAGGTAAAGGAGCTCTCTCAAACAGGGAACTCGAAAGCCTAACGCGAGGGTTCTAAACCCCCTCTATCCCACGTTGAGATTTTAGAAAAAGGTGGGCTTGGGCACAAGCTAAACTTCTTCGATTAGGCTACCACCCGGGGCTTGGTTTCGCTGAGTATGGGATTCGCTACCCAATTAGTCTCCCTACGCTATTAGATTAGGCACCTTTGGTCTAGGCTTTGCCCCAAAAGTCCACTTTGGATTGAGAACGTCCCACTGTGGATTCATAGACTGAACTTGACAGGTTCCACTGCGGAAAACCCCTCGAAACACAAGTCGCGTCACTGCATTCGTTCAGCCGGGTCGCCAAAGCAGTGGTGATGAAGGCTGACAAGCACGATTGACCGGAACTGGAGTCTCACGAGGGATTTAGCAGTTCCGTAGCTGCATATTCAGTCGAGCACATGTGACTGAGTCGCCCGTACCTGAGCTCGAGAAAGATTCCTTATACTGACCGAGTCTCCTCCGTTTCACGAGCAGTGGAGACAACGTTTCACACCTTGCCTTCGCTAACAGAGCTGACAAGTGTATGAATGAAGTCGAAGCAGTGGGGAAGAAAAGGACTCGGCTTAACGGTTCGGTTTCCCTTGTTACTATGGGAATGATGGAAGTTGCTCTTCTTCCTCTTAGCGTTAGCGACTCTGAGCTCATAGGGAGCTGGGAATGAGCTTGGTTAGCTGGGACCAAGAAGGGATAGAGTTGAAAGAGAGGATTTGATTAGCGCGCCTTCTGCCTGTCCTTTCCTGACTCTGTCGATGGTATGCCTGGCAGTCTTTCTCCTTGGCTTGTACTCGAGATTGCCTTTTTTTTTGTTCGAAATCGATATCTTCCTATTGCCTTTGAGAAAGGGAACGAAGGAATTCCTTCTGTTGTCACAAGAATTGTTCAAGTTGAATGCGAATAATCGATTGAATCCGATCTTTGAAGACTTGAAGGACTAGTGTCCAATCCCGGCCGATGTAGAGTAGTCCCTTTTGGGCAGCACTTCCTCGTAGGGAACTACCCATTGTCCTTCTTTCTTGTGGTGGAACCTGGGATTCACCCTCCCATAAGTTATTATCGCCAAAACAAAAAAAGACATATGGAATTTACCACAAGAGTCAAACTATAATAGTCTCCGACTCATATGGCGGCGGGGGCTGCGTTCCCCTCTCTTTCGTCGGTTAAGTGCTGGATGGGGAATGCATAGGTCGGCTATGTCCCTGGACCTCCCTCCTGGCTTCCCTGTCACGTCCGAACGTAATCAGAGAAGACCTGCCCAAGCACCACCTTGTGATCATAAAGATTAATATCCAATACAATCACAGGAAAGAGTACCTTAAAAAAAACCGTAACGTATCCGGGTCGTACGCCTGGAACAGTCGTACAATTTCGGCGATTCAAAAAAAAGGAGTATATCCCTCTCCCTTAGTGTCTTTCCACTTCCCTCGTTCAGGAACAAACCCTTCGCCTAAATCTTTTGAATCCCGGCCTGGTTTTTCCCCACTAACCAATTACGTTACGACCACTGAACAAACTTGGTTGACGAACATGGTTTATGCGCCGCTAATGTAGCGGCTTGTCGAGCATTTGACAAACTCACACCATCCATTTCAAATAGGACTTGTCCCGTGGACACACGAGCAATCCAACCCGTAGGATTTCCTTTTCCTCTTCCCATTCTTACTTCTGTAGGTTTCCCGGTAATAGGGATATCTGCGAAAACTCTTACCCATATCTTACCATTTTTTCGGGATTGTCCGCTCATAGCACGATGGAAGTGTCCGATTATAGCCCGACGCGCTGCTTCAATGGCTCGATATGAAAGACGCCCAGCTCTACAACTTTGAGTGCCATATCTTCCAAAACCAAGTTTTGTTCCGTCTGGTTTGCAACCCCTACTACATCTGCCTTTACGATATTTACTAAATTTCGTACGTTTCGGATATAGCACGTCCCCTTTTTTTTTTACTATATGAAATCCACACTTTGACACCTGAGATTCCGTAACGAGTAGATACTTCCGCAGAAGCATAATCGATTTTCTGGTTAAATACATTATGAGATGTTTTTCCATACTTTCCGCATTCAGTTCTAGCTATTTCTGCGCCTTCTGATCGACCTGAACAACATATACGGATCCCCTCAACCCCTTTTTTCATTACTAATGGAATATCCTTAACTATTCTACTAAAAATGGAACGAAATGATCTTGTTTTCTTTCTCAGTTGAAAAGAAATGTCTTGAGCAATCGGAGAAGCACTTTGATAAACAGATTTGATCTTGACCGACTCAATTAAGGTATTCGTGTTTGTTCTATTAGACAACAAAGATCGCATTTTTTTCACTTCGTTCAAATAAGAGTTGTACCCGTACGGAATTCTTCTGTTTCTCAGTATGATCTCTATCATCATCTCTATTCCCTTTATCCATTCTCCTATCCTACCTAGGTCTATTAATTTCTCTATCAATTCCATTACCTTATCCTTACCCATGAGGTTCCAACATTTGATCCTTAAATTTACCTAGGAGTGGTTCCCGGGCATCCTCAAAAGAAAGGTTCTTATAAAAACCCACTCTATCCCTTGGAAAGAAAAAGGTAGCACCGAAGAAAGGAAAGAGCGAGATGGTTGTTTTTGTTGTTCCCGCGAAGCGAAGATCATTCGCCAAGCGAATGAAGTGGGTCAACCTCTTTTTGGCTTCGGCCAAACACTTTTTCTCGCTGGTCGAGCTTTCTACAAAAAAAGCGATGCGAGAACGTATTCTCTTATCTAAGCCTCTTCCCTGTTTCGCTCCCCCCATCGTTGATGGTTCAGCCACGCCCGGTGCCACGAAATGATTGAGAACTACGACGGGGTCGAAATGCATTTGGTTCTTTCTATTCAATAAGTATTGCATTACCGAATAATTCAAGGAGGGGCGCACTGCAGGGAGGGTCCTTTTAAATAGATGACTCGTCGGGCCGTCGGAGCGGGACTTATTGGGTAAAAATAACTTAAAGAACTTCCTTTTTCTGAAGGAGTCGTCATTTTCTATCAGGAACGCTATGTCATTGACAACCCCGGCGTATTTCGGATGCTTGAAGGCCCCGCTGACCCGAAGTGATTTAGAAAGATTCTTCTTTATCGATGGTGATCGGTCATGGTATCCATAGCGTTGCTTCTTTTTCGGCCAAATCCGAATTTCGTTTTGCTTCTCCCGGTCGTCGAGCCTGATCGACTCGACTCTTTTCCCTGCCCTCCGGCCTCTCACTTCGTTTCGTTCTTCTTCTGTATTGTCGCTGGAATGAAGACACCCGATCGGCCCGACTTTCCCAAATGCCCACCGCCGGCCCTTCTCCTTTCCGGGTCTGGATTTTTTGCGTCGTTTCAGTCGTCGTGGTCGACGGGGAAGAAAGAAATGAATGAATGTTCTTTTGGGAAAATGTATAAGAATACACCTACCGAGACGAAAGCCAAAGGTTAGTCTCGCAGGTGGACGTATCGAACCGAAATAAGATCTCAGATTGACATCTTGATACACTAATTTACCATAATAATAAATAGAGTCAATGGTGACTCCGCCGTGGGAATAGCCGCTTCTTTCTTGCTTTCAAGAGGGGCTTCCATTCACCTACGCAGACTTAAAGTGCTCTCCGAACCGTGCTGGATAGTCACCCATCACACGGCTCTCAAACCCAACCTGTGGTGAATCCCGGGAGACAAAGTCAAAGCGCTTGATCCTTTGCCCCATACTTTGAGATGCTTCTCCCCGCCGATCAAGCAGCGACGCTGCTCGTGATAGGCTTAGCTTTAAGCCGCTATCGTTCGGTTCGAATAAGTCAAGCCTAAACTGATTGAAAACGAAAGCGCTAACGCTATAATCATTATTCAAATAGCAACCTTTCGCCTTATAAAACAAAACAAGTTTACTTACTAAAAAAAGAAAGCGGCAACAAGCACCTTCTTTCTCAAAGTCAAGTTTATCGCTTCTTGCTTTAGAAAGATTGCAGCGTTAGCGCTTCTTGACTAATAACATCATAGAAAGTCAAGGCTCCTCTCCTTTTCTACGAATCTACAACTCTCTTTACTGAGCGAGACTCCATCCATATCCCTACTAGTGGTTATATTAAAAATTTTCCATTTTCTCATTTGTTTGACAGCCTAAACTAGGCTCCATTTTAGATAGGTTTTCGGTATTAATAAAAAAAATAGGTCAGGGGCGCGTCGGAACGGTCGGTGGCTGCTTAGTCTCATCCGAGAGTCTAATCTCTTTGTACTGCTTTTTTCTTTTTCAAATTAAAAAGAAGGGGGTCGATTTAGGCTCCTTCCCTTCCACTGCATAGCTGCGCTAGCAGGTACTATGAGCCCTCTGTCCCACGCATCTAACCAGCTCGCGTGGTTCACCGGTTCCACCGAAAACTCTCATTTGTTGAAGCGGAGCATAGTGCGCTTTAGGCGCCGAGCGATAAAGGTCTCTTTATTCTTTCGTTTCGGTTTATTCACTGATCTGAAACTTAGCACTTGTTTTCTTATTGATTCCAGGGGCGGCGGCGTTCTTGAATGAAGTCTATCCGAACCGAATTAGCACTTCTCAGATCAGGCTAGGCCTCTCCAGCTCCGCTGGGCGCCGGGGCCCTGGATGCGCTAGCGATCGGCACATAGGGGGTGGTTGCCCGGGTTTCTCGGCCTGGTATCCTGCACCTCGCGTTCATGATATCTACATTCAACTGTGCCCCGGAGACACGGTCGAAGCACGCCCAGTGTGCTTCTTTCACGACATGCTCTGGTCCCGGGTGTCTTCCAGTGGTCTTCTAGCGTTAGAAGAAGTCGTGTCCGTCCCGGACATCTGCAACGTCCTCCCAAGCTTTTTTATTCAACATATATAGGACAAACTGAAGGAAAAGACTGACCCTTTCGGTGACTTTCGCGGTCGCCCTCACTGAACCGACTTGAATCTGAACTACGATTCAGATCGAGTCTTACCGAAATCGGATTTCCTTTTCGTGCCATATGCGCACTTTATTTACTTTTTCCCCTTTTTTCTTCCCGGTTTAATCTTTGTTTTCGAAAGTCTTCGTTTCCGTGTAGAAGCAAACTCTCCAAATTGTTGACCAACCTTTCCTTCAATGATAGAGGCAAGAACACTTTCCGGCCAGGCCTTACTATAACCAACCTCACAGATCCCACTCCATCTTTTACACCGATGTATCGTACTCTCTCGACCAGGTCATCCAAAGAAAAGACTGCGAAATCTTTCCGAAGTGAGAGAAGGAGGGAAGGCGCGCTACAACTAACATAACAGCCAGCTGAAAAACGCTAGCTAGCTAGGCTAGCGCGCAATGGCTTTCTCTGATAGGGGCTCGCTTCTTCAAGCTCCGCCCAACCTATACAAGGTGCTGCTCGCTTTCTCTCAGCCACCAGTGGCTTATGTAGTGGTCGGCATTCCTACGTGCTCCTCTTTGCCCCCTACCTACTTAAGAATCCAAAGGTCACCTTTGGCTGTTGTCTTGACGCTTTGGTTACGAGAGTCGCCGGGGTCTAGGTTTATGGATGGATTTAGTCAGCGAAAGTCCCTCAAACTCAATCAATATCAACAACATGTCGTGACCGGTTAGGCTTGGTTTCTTTTGTAAGAAAAGAAAGTAGGTTTCGGGGGTTCATTGATTAGTACACCTCCGGTGCTGATAAGGTCGGGACCGTGGTCGTCCGTCTCCGGTTTGCCGGCCGATAAGATCTCTGAGATTGACCAGCCAGCTGGGTGGGTTGGTTTGGCTATTCCTTTCTATGAGTCAGCTGTCTGCGCGAGTCACCTTCTTCTAGGCTCCGCTGGACGACACGGCATTCTCGTTTAAATATAGGCCGGCCGCACTTGTGATGGTTCCCAAAGATCCAATATGACCACTGAGGTCTACGTTGCCACGATATTGTTCTATGGAAGCGGGCGGGCTGTTATAAGTTCGGCCCGGTTTTTTTTGGTTGGTGTCGTAGGGGAGGGATTGACCTTTTTAACGCATATTCAGTCGTACCGGCATGGCCCCACTGATTTGTTTTCGATCGGAGCATCAAGCAGCGCAACCCGGTTCTACTTGACTAAGCCCCGTGCTCGTCCAAGGAGGGAGTTTGCTTTACCCAACTCCCTTTTGGATAACAAGGCAGAAACCCCCGACCCGACATTCATTAGTTTCGAATGAAGAATGAAGAGTGCCCTGCCCCAGCAAGCACCTACTCCTATCAAAATGAAAAGCGTGACTTTACTAAACAAGCAAGAAAAGCTCTTTACTAATAACATAGAAAGGGCTTTTATCGCTTGTTGCTTTCTTCGCATGCTTGAGCGCATTAATAGAATACATATAGATAGAATAAAAAATTTACTTGAGTTTTCAATCAATAAGGCTCGCGTAGGGGCGCTCACGTTTTTTGGCTTACTAAAATCTTCGATTTTTAAGTTGGTAAAGACCCACCCCTTGTTTCAGTCAGAATGAGTCCCCGGGACCCCGGGACATTGGCTTCCGCCAACAGTGGACTATTAAGGATCGCATCCCGCGCATATTCTACATTATAGCCTGCAACTGATTCAGCTTCCGCTTCTGGGAGATCAAACGGAGCTCGATTAGTTTCTGCTAGACGAGAAATGAAGAACATAACCAATACAGGGAACAAGGGAATACCGGACCATATCTGCTTTTGCGCCATGACAATCTCACTCGAATTACGGGGACCTACACATATTAGTACAGTATACCGGGGTCCCCGGCCAGAACCACACGTGCAAGTTTCCCTGCATGTGGCTCGTCCGCGCTTTCCGAGGCGCTGCCTGTGACTCAGCATGGGAGAAGGGGGCGTCACACTTTCGTGTTTAGAGCATTGTCCGAGTGAAGTGAATAGGCAGCGCCTACCAAGCAAAGCTTTCTGGAAGAGGCTGGGCTGGTTCCTTTTCGGCGCCCGCATTTGATTTAGATGTTGGGGCAAGGCAAGCCCCAGGAAAGTCTAGGTTGGCTCCCAGCTCCATCTCGGCCGGCATCCTGCTCTCGAGGGGGTGGGGTCCTGGAGCGAACTACTCATGGCTGTCTTGCCCCAACCCAAGGAAGGCGGCCGTTAAGGTTGGTGAGGAGCATTGTTTTGAGGGAGGGAAAGCGTGGTTGACAAGCCACTTCGAGGAAGCGACTGGAGTGCTTTCATCAAATGATGCATATGGGCTGAGCCATTCCCATCCCAAGTGGTGGCCCGATTCGGCCTGGCCTGGTCGGGAGATTCACATAGAGACTTTTGCTATCCGATCCGGGAATCTCTTTATATGTTAGCTAGCGTGGGCGGGCTTTCCTATGATAGTCCCGCTGCGGCCTCTTACCGTCCGTCACGTCTCATCTTGATTTGGCTATACTTGTATGTAGCCAGCCATGTTAGCTTCACATGAGAGAGCCCTTTTTTTTAGTTTTAGAAAGGCTAAAAAGGCACTCATCAGTAAGCTCGGCCCCTTTCCTATTCAGCTTTGCCGCCTATTAAGAGAATAGGTCCCGCCCGTTCAAGCGGCCCGCCTTTCTTCATCTATACCAGCTGCCACGCACGACCCAATAGGAACGATTTCAGCGCCCCTCTCTAGATAAGAAGCAGAACGCGCCATCACCTACAGCCCTTTCCTCTGCCGGGGACTTCCACGAAATGAAAACGGGCGGCATCGTCGTATGCTCGACATTGGTTGCCCTGGTTTATATCCCGGAGTACTCCTATGGCCGATCTGTCACCCAACCTACTCAAAAATCGAAAGGCTTGACCCCGTCCCGTTTGGAGAATGACCCTTATGGCATGGCTTAGTCAGTTATTATCGCAGTTCAGATAAGATTCGGACCGCCACTTCTCTGAAAGCATGGTTCTTGCCTTCCTCCTCCCTCCTTGGAGCTCGTCCATTCGTTAGGTGATCCCTTGCTCTCACGTTCGAGTGTTTGCTCGTCGTTTAGGCCGGTGAGTGAGATTTCTGCTCATTGCAGTCACCTCCGGGGTTCTTCGCACCTGGATAGTACCAGGACCCTTGTGCCCCGGCCCTTGATCAGATAAATCCGCCCGCCCTATGACCAAAAACGAGAAATGAGCCTTGCGACGAGACGCGGACATTCCCCATGCTGCGGTTCCCTCCGGTCCGTTCCCGGGTTGGGTTAGGGGAACATCCGAGCGATTGCCTTCGCGGATCCAAACGCGCTCACCACAAGGCGCACAATAAGAATAAGACCAATAGAGACTTCATAAGAGACCATTTGAGCTGCAGATCGTAATGCTCCTAGAAAGGCATATTTCGAATATAGAGGAGTGAAAGTTCCCAACAATCAACTCGTTGATCATACCCTTCTTTGAACCGTACGAGCACGTCCTCTGTCACCCCCCCACCGCGCTTACGGCTCTATACCCCAACCCAACTTGCTCTGGCCCCCGGTCCTCCCTTTCTATTCCTCGGTAAGCGGACCGTGGGAGCATGAGGGGGGGCGGTATCTGCTTTTGACTGATAGAAAGCATCTCTCTTTTGTCCCTCCTGACCGAACCCGAAAAGAATCACTTTATGCCACTTTGTACACTAGAGTGTAGGCACCTTCTTGAAACGTGCCTGTGGAAGAGAGGTGCCAGGGGAATCCATGCTCTCCGCTGAAACAGGGCTTGAAGCCTTCGAAAAACCTTGATGCTCTTTTCTTCCTATCGAGTCAACCGGACTGAAAAAAAGAATAGCTTATCGAGCTCTTTGGTACGCGGCTCACCTTTGAAATTGAGCTGTTCTTGCTACTCCCATAAACTAAAAAAATGGGGTGGGTAGGATAAGGACTCTTATCATACAGCTCTTTTTCTTGCTCTTCTCTTCTGGTGTCCTTTTATTCTCTCTTGGCCCGTTGCGCCTGTTTGACCAATGAGAGTCCAGACTGGAGCTCATCTGATTAATTCTTCCGTTTACTCATTCGTCAGTATCGTAAAAAGCAGCTGAACTCAATCCCGATGGCTACCAGTGTCGATTGGCATTCCGCTTCTAGAAACTATATATACTACAGATGTGACCATGATTCTATGTGAGAGTGGCGTGACTTGAAGCTGCACGGAGACCATTTCCTTTTCTTGCTCTCGTGCTGGATGTCATCTCGGTCGGTTTAAGATGAATCCGGGGGGGGGGGATAAATCCTCCATTGGCCGTTGACCTTTGATTCTCTTCTCTGAACTGCTCTTAGGCTAAGATTGAGTTGAATCCGCTTCTCTTCCGTATTCCTCAGCTCGAGTTTATGTTGCCGAAGCTGTCTTGAAGCCCTTTCTTTCCGGCTTCCTTGAGTTGAGTCAGCTCGGTAGCTAGTCTAGTAAAGTAAAATAGCCTTGATTCTCTTCCCTTCACTTAAGAGGGCTTGCTCCTTCTTCTCGTCCACTCGCCTTACCTTTCGCTACTAACCTGTTAAATGGAGTTGAGCTGGCTACTAAATCCATTGCTTCAGTGATGGTTGCTTCATCCAATCAAATATAGGTGGCAGGGTCAGACTTTGAGAAAGAGTCCACTGCTGTCCAGTCATAGTCAGTAGGAGCAGCTCCGGCTCAGCTCGATCCAATTTCCAAATTGAACTCTGGCCTTGTAGTACCTCGCTATCCTCTGTTGGTAAGTAGCCATTCTGAACTGAGCTTGCTTTCCTAACTCTGAAAGTCGAAGTTGGTCCTCAACTCTGTTGGAACCCACATTTTGAAAAGTTCTGTTAGGTTCTTAGTAGCAGTCGGCGACCTTTTCTTCTTTTACTTCACATAGCTTTTCGTCTCCTTGATAGCTGGAAGTTCTCCAAAAGTATGAAAAGCTGGAGGACTTTGTACCAGCCATTCCAGTGTGGTTGAATTTTGTTCCACAGCCCAAGGAATGTTCGCCCTTGTTATGTTATTTCCACTGGTTGAAGTGATTGTTACGACCACGAAGAAACGACAAATCCCAACTACGGATATATAAGAGCCAAAACTGCTAAGGGCATTCCATCCAGCGTAAGCATCTGGATAATCTGGAATGCGACGTGGCATACCCGAAAGCCCTAAGAAATGCATGGGAAAGAGGGTCAGATTAACTCCGAAAAAAGTGATCCAAAAATGGATTTGACCTAAAGTTTCAGGGTATGTCCGGCCAAAGATTTTACCCACCCAATAGTGAAATCCTGCAAATAAAGCAAAAACGGCTCCCATAGAAAGTACATAATGGAAATGTGCAACCACATAATAAGTATCATGTAGAGCAATGTCTAGCCCAGAATTTGCCAGGACTATTCCAGTGAGTCCTCCTATGGTGAACAAAAAGATGAACCCTACAGCAAATAACATGGGTGTTTTGTATTGTATCGAACCCCCCCACATGGTAGCGATCCAACTAAAGATTTTAATTCCAGTGGGGACAGCTATGATCATGGTAGCTGCGGTGAAGTAGGCACGGGTATCAACGTCTAAGCCCACAGTAAACATATGATGAGCCCAAACAAGAAATCCAAGAACACCTATACTGATCATGGCATAAACCATGCCTAGATACCCGAAGACCGGTTTTCCCGAAAAAGTCGAAACGATATGACTTATGATACCGGATCCAGGCAGAATGGGAATATACACCTCTGGATGACCGAAGAACCGAAAGAGATGCTGGTATAAGATGGGGTCTCCCCCTCCTGCGGGATCAGAAAAGGTTGTATTAAAGTTTCGATCGGTTAATAACATTGTTATTGCCCCTGCCAGTACCGGAAGTGATAATAAAAGTGGGAATGCTGTTACTGGAACGGACCACACAAATAGGGGTGATCTATGCATAGTCATTCCAGGTCCACGCATGTTGGAGATAGTTGTTATAAAATTGATAGAACCTAAAATGGATGAAACACCAGATAGATGAAGACTAGAAATTGCTGAATCAACTGCTCCTCCAGAATGGCTGGTAATACCACTTAAGGGCGGATAGACCGTCCACCCAGTGCCGCTACCCACTTCTACTAAGGCTGAGCTTAATAGGAGCAAGAGACTTGGCGGCAACAACCAGAATGAAATATTATTTAATCGTGGAAATGCCATGTCAGGTGCACCTATCAGAATCGGAACAGACCAATTACCAGATCCACCTATCATCGCCGGCATAACCATAAAAAAGATCATTAAAAAAGCGTGAGCCGTTATTAAAACATTATAAAGTTGATGATTCCCACCAAGAATTTGATCGCCGGGTCGTGCTAATTCCATACGAATCAATACGGAGAAGCATGTGCCCATCACTCCAGCAATGGCACCGAAGATGAAATAGAGAGTCCCTATATCCTTGTGGTTAGTGGAGAACAGCCATCGGACCGGATTTGTCATAAAATGGAGATTCTTTCGTTTCCTTCCTTATCAGAGAGGGGCCCCTTCTTAGGGAGCGGGGCTTCTTTCTTGAAAAAGGGGGGGTGAGAGGGGAAGGAAGAATGGAAAGAGGGGTGGGGAAGGTCCGGAAAGCCCTCACTTTATTGATTGATGGGAAATTGGGATCCCCTTTTCTTTCCTCTCAACCCCTCCCCCCCGGTTCTGGTTCAGGAAAGGGTCAACGCAAGGATCTTACTTCGAAGCAATCTCTGGAGTTTTCCCTTATCCGAACGGGTCTTGCAAGAAAATAGGATTTCATATTGAGCTCCAAATATTCGCTATTGGGATAGGATGGTTCCTACTAGCTCTCCCCCCTAAGAACCGCACGTGCGGGTTCCCCCGCATACGGCTCAAGTGGCTAAGGTTTGAGCTCGACCCGCTAACGAGCCCCTGAGAAAGCCTTGGTAAAGTCAAGCGCGTTAGCTCTTTTAAGTGAAGGCGCGCATCCTCTTGCTGGGAGAGGAACGAATCCTTCGCGCTTGGTAAGCGCTTCGCTGTAGCCAAGCTTACTGCTAGCCTATCGCCTAGAGCCAAGCTTCGACCGCGACTGCTCGTCGCTTCTGGGCGCCTTATTCCGTCACCCGAGATCCAAGTCAGCACCGGCAAAGATCTCTTCCTCGCGGCCGGGCCGGCTTGGAAGCAAGCTACCTGTCGCCTATCTCACCCCCTTTCTTATTGCGAGACCTAGATCATTTACTGTCTGGCGATAAAGAGAGGCCACATTCTCGTCGGCGATACAAACATCGTCTCCAAGAATGGCATACCTAGTAAAGCGCTGTCCTGGGTACACCTTATCTGCACAATAAAACATCACTAAGTGATGTGTTAAAGTGAAGAGAGGCCAAGAAGACAGAAAGCCAAGAGGTTGTCCTACTCTAAAGAATACGACACCTCGAACTGAGCGAAGAAAGGGTACTTCATAGATCTGCTGAAGATTGCATCTAAACAATCTCCAAAAGACTTACCACCAAAGAAAGTTCTAATAAGGTGGTTAGTCTTCAGACTGAGGGGCCACCTATCGGTGGCAGACTTCAAGTCAAAAGAATAAACCTTACTGAAACCTTTTCATCTATCCAACGAACGGTCGGAGCTGATGAAAAGTTCCATCCATTGGGATAGACCGAAGCGTGTCCATGAGGAAATCATGAAGAGGCTTCAATACCCTTTTATTCACAAAGTGACCTATGGCGAATATCTGTCTCTTACCAGCGCCAGCCTCGGTAGATTGCGATAGTCTACCAGGGGAGCCTGAGTCAATAGACTCACCGAAGTGTCTAGACCCGAAAGAGAGTGGATGGTACTCTCAGCGGTCTCTGTAGACCATGGAGATATCTCTTAATTCTTTTGGTCATAAGGGTATCGGATAAAGGGGGACCATAGAGGAAACCCTGCATCATAGTCACAATGGCTATTGATGTACAAACCAAACGATTTCATGACGCAGATGGTAGGGTAGAATATTCCTCCACGCGTCTTTTCACCTTTACGGCCTCCACTAAGGTCTCGCTTTCCAAGTTGGCTCCCAACGTACCCCCTGACACAAGGGAGTTGAGAGAAAACTAGGACAGTACCTCAGGATCAGGTCTTTAGATAAAGCGACAATCTCATTTTTTAATTGAGACTGTCTTGGCAGACCGGTGGAAGGGGTGACTATCGATTTCAATATCGATCTGTCAATCCGTTTCGCCAGGCGAATAGCCCGACAAAGACTAAAGACAGATATATATGAACCCATAAGTCGGCCTTCTGATCCTTCTTCATAATCATTTTGCGATGGAAGGAAGGTATAATCTTAGGGTCGTCAGAGACACTGGCCACAGGTAATAAACTGTGCGACTGACTGACCCCTGCATACGCTTGCTTACAGCAAGTAGCTGCTTGTTTTAGATAGAAAGCAGTAAACAGAGGGCCAGATCGTCGGTTTAACTGAATTACCTGGCTACGAGGTATGCTCCTATACAGAGTTCCTTGGTCAGACCGTCGGTAGCTATTATTAGTATCTAGAATACTAATAAGATTTTCCAAAATATTGTGCCATTTGATGGTCTTAAGAGACAACAGTTTGTCAAACAAATACCTGGAAAAATTCATTTTCATGTCTTTCCTTATCCGGGGTACCTGATGCAGAAGTCAGTCATTGGACTAACCTCCACTGGGATGGCTTCCAGATCACCGCCCTCCAATGTCAATACTCAAGTATAAGACATTTGCGAATCCAACCGGATTCATTTGACAAACTGGTTTATCTTAATAAACACCAAAACTCGCCTAAACGACTGAATGTCGCATCAGTCGTGGGGGGGCACCTAGTTAACCAAACCAAACAAATAGGACTCCATGTGTCGTGGAGTGAGGTTAAACAACCAAATGTTGAGATAGAAGACCCAGATCTCTCCGGATCTGTATCTCGCTACCGATTGTTCGCCTCATGGACAGTCGGCACCATTTCTGGCAATCCGACCGCAAAGGGTGATTCATCCCTTACACCAACTGGGTGTAAAACCCCAGTCGATGCCACCCCCTTTATTATTAGTAAGATAGGTTGCCCCTTTCTCTAAGAAGAAGGTAAGCATCCCTCACTGCCGATCTCAGCTGGGTGAGCCTTCGCTTTTTGGATCGTCTTCTGCCCAATGTCAATCAATGTGGTACCCTCCCGTTTTTGGTTCCCATTGGGTTTACCTTGTTTACAGGTCGACCCCATGGCAGCAAGAAAAAAAAAAGGCGATCTTGTGCTATACTCCGGTGATCTCTTTCCTACCGAGGCACGCAAACCCCCATCGTGTCCCAGATCACATTCCGTAAATCGAAAGGGGAAGCCTACTCATCCATCAGCTCCTCTCGTAGATCGGTGCGGTTTTACGAAGCGTCTAAGCACAGTTCACTCGCGTTGATCAATCAAGAGCTTTGCCGCCACTCCTTAAGGTTACCTGTTGTATCAGACACTTCATTCTTTCCCACGCTTCATACCCCCATTTCTTCTTTCTTAAGGTAAGGTAAAGGGCCAGGCATGGTGGGGTAGGAGCATTCTGCCGGCATTTTGGCTTGACCAAGAAGTCTTATGTCCTCCGAGTCGCACGGCGTTTTAACCGAAAGAACTTCTTGCGCAATTCATGCTTTTCTGTTTTTATGATCAGAAATTTTTTCTTTATTTCCATTTCAAATTGTTCTCTGGACTTTTTATCAATATGAGGTGATCGTAACACAGTATATAAGACTCGTGATTCAGGCAATCCAATCTTCCGTGTGTAAGGCTGAAGCCCCCCAAAATGGTTTTCCAAAAATGGGTGATCAAAAGATCGAATCACTATGCGTATCTTGGTGGTCGTTACTTTTGGTGGTCTTTCTTTTTGGCTTACCCCTCTTCCTGTTCTATTGATCAGAAGCATCCAGCAGCGCCACGCCAGTAGAAAGAGTTAAGCTACTAAGCTAAGCTGCTGTTGTGGAACTCGGTAGAAGCGATTTGCCGCTTCCGCCTCTCTAGGCTTCACAATGGCTCCCCCCCTATATAGATAATAGAATTCAAAATGAGTCTTCTCCCCTCCACTATAATTAATATAAGAAATCCGAAAGATAGGAATTTTCAATTCCGAAGGATTACCCTTTAGTTTGAGCAGGGGGCTTCGAGTCCTGTGTTGACAAAGATCAGATAGGATCCTGCTGTGATCCTCGATCTCTTCCTGAATATTGATCAACGTTCTATCGATAATTCAATGAAAGATCGAGTCAAGGGAGAATGCTGCTTTAAAAATAAACTAATAAAGAGAAAACGAATTCCATGAATTAGGAGACCTAATCGAATCCCCAAATCCATCTCTCATTAGCGAAAGCTACCTACCTAGTTTTGCTGAAGCTCCGCCAGTATAGCACGGTGCTCTTTTTTAGTGTCTTTATCTAAATTCGCTGAACACTTCCAATACCTCACCACACCGATTTCACAGCTCGATTAGAGCAGCTCGACTTTATTCGCAGCTTTCGAGCCTTATCTTTCTTGTCTTGCTCTTCTTTTTTTAAATAAATTGCTGGAGCGGCTTTCAAAGAAAATATTACCTTTAGCATAGCAACGGCAGGAGTCTTTCTTAGTGCAATACCTTCAACAACCCTTAAAGCGTGCGGGCGGCCCTAGCTAATCTAAAAAAGTTGCGAGATTGATTGAAAGGTCCAAAGGACTAAGCTTAACCCAGTACGCAACTCGGTTTTCCGCCCGAACGACCCTAGCGTACAGAAAAGAAAGAAGTAGTCCTCTTCGAAAACGAAATTTCAGTCCTAGTAGGTGCGATATTGAAGGCCTTCACGGGCTTACTTAGTGCTTGTGCTAAGGAGTTAAGGGCTAAGGGCTGGAGCGTAGGAAGCATGGGCTCTCAGAACCCCACCCCCGGAGGGAACTAACTCCTTTCTTGCAAAGCAGCTTCATGAGAAAGAAGTGCAGCAAGTACTTTTTGAGAAAGAAGTTGTCTGTGTATTGGATCCGCTCTTCTGTTAGCATGAACATGAATTAGATTCTATTCGTCTTATTTATTCTTAATAGAACCCCCCACCCGAACCATTCTTAAGACCACCAAGCTCTCTCGAATGAGTTCTATTTTTTCTGCTTTCGAGATACACTGGGGGCAAAATCTCCTCCTAACTAATAAGTGAAACTTTGTGCCTAGATCGTCCTGAAGACGGATGCGACGGGAAGAAGTGGCATTTGGAAGTGTTGCTGACTTAACATTTAGGTTTCGGCATAACAAAGCTTGCACTGTCTTTTCGCACTTAGGCGCACAGCGTGCCATTGGTAATGATTCTACTACGGTGCCACAAATTCGCAAACTGATCCTAAGTAATCGTTGTTGTTCATTAGATTCCGGAGGAACTACTTCGTTAGGATTGGGGAATTGCTGCGATTCTTCCTGAATAGCCTGGATTCTCCCGTCGAGAGTAACTTTGAAAGTATTACCTAAACTCTTCCGACTGAATATGATGAAGCCTATAAAACAACGAGCTACTATCATTTCTTCATTATAGATTGAGATCTTCTTCGAACTTAATGCACAAATAGATGGAATAGCAGCAAATAGCATCTTTCTAGGCATATTCGTGGAACTCAATCTCATTTAGTTAGAAAGGTTCTATCTATCTTTCAGCAACTGAACGGGAAGTGGTTTAGGAAAGGACTTTAGAATCAATCGGATGCGCTCGCCCAGCGAGAAAGGCCCTGACCCTGCCAACCAAGTAAAAATCAAAAAGAAAGAAGAGAACGAAAGGAGAAAAGAGAACTTCGTATTTTGGTAATTCTCTAGGAGTCATGTTTAACCTTGAATGCTATTAATAAATTCTACAGCAATAGTCCCTCGGACTCGGAAAGTTATAACGAAAATGGCTAACCCAATAGCGGATTCCGCAGCTGCCACCGTTGAAACCAATGAAGCAAATGATTGACCCATCATATCATCCGAAGAAACGGAAAATACCAAAAAGTTCGAATTCACAGCTAATAACATTGATTCAATTGGCATTGACATAATAGGAATATTTCGTCTATTAAGGAGGATTCCCCGAATACCTAAAATAGAGATGATCATAGAAAATGTAAAATATTTGATAGGATCCGTTTCGGAAACGTGGAATGTAAGAGAAATTCAAATGTTATAACCAATACGCCTTGTAGGTAAACGTGCGCCGTCGCCTTTATCGTTCTTGCCTTTTCTCCATTTCAACAAACCCATTAAGGATTCCCTTATCCTTTTTATATCCTTCCTTCTCAATATAAGATTCCCCTTGAGGACTTCCTTCTTTTTCCTTTTGGTAAAATTCCATAACTCTTCCTTTATGGGACACGCAAAACTTGGAACAATATATATTATGACCCTTATCACTATTGAACTCAATTACCAATTCCACGTATTTGAAATGTTGCTTGATGAACCCCCTCTTGTATATGTAGAACAGCAAGGTTAAAATTACTAAGAAAACGAATGCAAAAAGAGAAAGATTCTCCTTTATCAATGGGATTATCTCAAATTGATCAAGAGGGCTTGATAGGGAGTCCCCTGCATCACAAGGAGCAATCGTGAGGAACTCGCTCAAGCGGGCTAGCCCATAGAGTGATGACAGCTAATGAAGAAGTCAGTCCCTAAAGAAAGGCGGTATCGATGCCAGCAGGTTCTCGTCCTTTCACCCCGCACACAAGCTGCCTACCAGTCTGGAACAAAGTCCAAGAGCAAGTCAATTAAGGAATTGCAGCACAAGCTTACCAGACTAAGCAGTCGCTACTCCCTGCTATGAGAACTAGGTTGATTCTGACCCTACTGTCGAAGATTCCAGGGACTTAGCCTTCGACAGGACTGGAATCTTCGACTCCTTTCTGGGACCATTCCGCAGTGCCTGAGAAGGTCGAGTCATTCTAATTGCGAAGTTCGTTCTCGATTAGTCATGTGCGGAGGGAGAGAACGGTGCAATTGCCCCAGACCAAGTCTCATCCCCCTACCCCTACTCCAAGGGGCTTCACACTCTGGGAGTTCCTTCTACTTGACCAGCTTATTCGGATTTCAATTACCAGCCCCCTATAGGTATTGTCTTCCAATCAGTGGGTTCATGCCGCACAGAAAGCGAGACCTACTTCTTTCTATCTCGGATAACTATGAAATTTGGCCTAGTAATAAGCTTAGAGTGGAAGAGTCGGTGAGGAGGAGGGCATCTGCTCTTAGATGACATTTCGTTAACTGCCAAGAGCCTGAAAAAAGCTTCCTTTCATTTAAGAAATCCTTGCCTCGATTAGAAGGAGACAATCTCGAGTATTTCAGAGCTTTGCCCAGCCCTTAAACAAAATGGGCTTGGCTGTTGCCGATGATAAGACTCAATCGGGTGATGCGGGAGCTTGAGATGAAAGAAGGAAAAGCCCTCCTTTTCACTCAAGTGAATTGGTTCATTTGCTTTTGGCATTTGGGCAAACGATCTTTTTAGCTCGCACGTGATGCTCTTTAATAGCGGTCACTATGATCCGTAGCTAGACGGCATCTTTTTCCTTCTGCCCAGCTCCCCGAAACCTAGGTTCGATTTCACCGACGACTGGAGTCTTCATCATATATCGATATCTTGCTGGAGGCAGATTTTAGGAAGGAAAGGGGACGCGAGAATCCTTTGGAAAAGGCGGTGAATGGCTTTAGCCCCTCCTGGTCATTCGACCAATCAAGCTATTTGATATGGATCGACTCGAAGAAGCAACCTGACGCACTCCGGCTTTAAAGCCTACGTTTGCTGGAATGACTGATCTGATTCCAAGGCTGGCTGTATAAGTGACTGATTGGCACTGATTCCCTCCGATTTCGATCTGCTAGCAACTCCGATAGTTAAGCCAATTCCTATCCTCTCTTTGACGGCCAAGCAAGAAGGGTCGCCCACCCATTTGTTGCTCGATGAAACGATCCAGATGACCTGACCATGTTTTATTACTCTCTTCCTGTCAACTCGTCTCTCGAGTATACAGATGGTACATAGGCCTGCCCGCGACAACGAGATTTCTTCGTTTTTCTTTCGAATCAAATAAAGGCTGAAGCGCGAACCTAATCTTTCTTTATTGACTGGATAGGGATGCGCATTCGAATCATTGATCTACTGATTGAGTTGAGTACGAAACGAGGAAGCTCTTGATGTTTAATTCAAATGAAAAAAAATAAATTTCCACGTGGACATTACTCCACTCTTCTTGCTCCACCAATAAGCTCCCGTAGCAATAGTTGCCCCTGTGTTAGCATCTTAGGAAGCCGTGATATGATAAGCATAAGCATCTCCGTCCATGTGAGGCCGGCGATATGGATGAAACGTATCCCCGTCCGTGGTAGGAATCAAGCCAAGCGCGGCTTTCAGGCTCTACTAAATGAGAATTCCCGACTCTTAGTCATCGCTCTGTGAAGGAGTGGGCGAATAAACATCCGGCAAAGGCACAGCTAGCGCACGGAAGGTGACACCAATCACACTCCTGGCTAGGCGCACTCTCGTCGATCCACCACAAAGGTGAACGACGTATTCGACCGAGTTTTGAATCAAAGAAAGGAAAGGGGGTCCACCAGCAGATTATCTATGTGCAACTAGAGATGCGGTCCGGTTCGAGCATATCCTCTTTCATATCCATATCTCGCAGATCCAGATTCCACTGTGCTTTCAAACTAAAAGATTCAATTAAGTAAGCTTGGCTTTGGCATTTGCCATAGGAAGTTTATTTATTAGGGGCATGCCCCAAGTAAAGTAAAGGAGTCACTTTCACGGGTATCTAGAAACAATGGGATCTCTCTTCTTAACTCATTCTTTCATCTGAAATCCCGGGGTTTGATAGTTGCAGTTAATAAAGCAAGTTCTTCTCTTAACACAGGGAACTCTAAAGTTCAATGGCTTACTTTTTTTTTTGCCTTGCTCAATGCTTCAGAAAGAGGGATTGCTTAAACATATAGCGAGTGTAGTTTACGGAACGAAAAAGCCTACACTGGGATTATTGATTAACAATAAGCTAGCCACGCACGGTAGACTGAAAAAAAAGACGGATACTATAGGCATTGAGAATTGCTTATAGAGAAGACTGACTACTGGTGCGGAAGATGAGCTGTGCTGTTAATAAAGATTCTCTTACTTACGCAATTCAGTCTTTAACAGCGCTTATCCCGCATCCTGGACTATTCTTAATGTTCTTACTGGGAAACCGTAGGTAGCCTATATGCTATAAGTTCTAAGTTAGAGCGAGGACCGAAGGGATGGAAGAGGCACGATAGCGAAGATCAATCCATCTCAATTACAAAAAACATTGCCTTGGGCATGCAACCCAAAAAGATCGAAAGACTGCATCAGGTGGTAGCTTATTTGCTGTTGCTGGTGCTACTGGAGGATCTGGGTCTCGCTTACGAACATCAGAATCTTTCGATCCCAAACATAAAAATATAGATCACTAGCATCCGGCTCTTCCTAACGATCACGAAAGACAGAACCCCGATCACCACTAGCACTAGGATCCCTACTTGAAGTAAATTCTGGATCTTACTCCCGATAACGAAGATCAGAATCTCTATTACGAGCATCCGTCACTGCATAGCATCATAATCTCACTATCGATCTGTAGTTGGCCAGCAGCATAGGCTAGGCACCATAGAACATGCCACAGTGCATGCCATAGCGATGATGACCACCATAGTAGTTGATAGGCATATTAGTGTTAGCCACCTTTTTCCAAGTCTTCCTACTCGTTGACCAATTCCTGTTGCTTCAGCTCCCGTTCCTTCCCGAGCATCTACACCCGCTCTGGTTCTTCCTGTTGTTTGCTTCCTGCTTGTATCATTCAACCTGTGTAAACCACTGTTTAAAGTAAAGAAAGGGGTACCACTTTCATAAGCCACTGTCAACCACTGTAATAAGAGCTAAAGGACTATGAACCTTAAGCACGAACAAGGGAACAATGGATCGAGTAAATAGGAATCGGGGAGGAATCGAACCTCCCGGCCGGCTAGCCCGCGTTCCAACCGATCCGCCTCCATCCTCCACTCCGTCCTTCGTTCTCCCTTAGAATCAATAGGAATACATTCTTTCTTTTCACCGCTCCGTGGGTAGTCCTATGCATAGTCCAGTAGAAGTGATTAAGGGTCTGCCCAGTTAGAGTTTTGTTATTTCATCCACTATTATTATATTAGCCAAAAGGAACTATTTTTATATTCCAGTTCCCGGGTGGCCCACTTTCTTACTTGTCGCAACCGTCTCTCAATTTCTAAATCATCAAGGATTAGAGCGATGTCCTTTTTTTTTTAAAGAAAGGCGGTCCTTTTCTTTCCCCCGACCGATGACTCGCTTGTTCAGTACTGCTAACTCTTTTTTGAGGATGCCGTCCCCTCGGGACTACCAGTAGTTTCGGTTGTTGAATATCTCGTGCAAGTTAGGTTGTGCTTGTATGGGCTGCAAGCGGAACGTAGGCGCTTTAGGTAGGTGTGTGTTGACCATGCACTCTCGCGTCATGTAATGTCGTATGATAGAGGTGGTGTGGTGATTGACCTCAATGCTAATGGTTATCCCCAAGGTTCAACGAATGAATGAAGCTATGATCGTACCCGGATAGAAATGACGGTCTTCCTCCTATGTCTCCAAGCCGGCCATAATAGAATAGATAGGCAAAGCAGCCAATAGCAGTCTGTTTTAGCCTATCGATAGATAGTAGGTTGCTTCCAAGCTCAAACCATTTGAAACTTAATTGCTACTGTATTCTTGTTATTGATAGAGTGGTTTTATCCGCCCCTGTCAAAAAAATGAGAGGGAGATAACTGGAAGAGAGAAGGAAAAAGAGCAAAGGATTTACAAGTCTAATGGGAGAGGAATGGCTGACACGTTGACTGCCTTCGAGAAAAATAGAACCCAAGCGGTCTAAGCCCCGGGACGGACCCCAACCGAAAGAAAGGCGCTAGACGGACTAACGGCAAGCGAGATAAAGCAGCTGGCCCTATGTGTAAAACCTTGCCGCGGGAGAGTCTTTCTCCAATGAGAATAAAGCCACTTTTTGGGCAAGACAAGAAAGGAACTCGCCCTTTGACACCACACCAAGGGATAAGAGCTGATTGCTGGCGATGACTTGGTGAAAGGAATCTATGAGAGAAGGTTCTCAAACCGGGTTCCGACCGAATAGAGCGCGGAGCCAACGAGTCTTTAAGTGGGCGAACAGCGTAACGAGTCTAAGGGCGGGATCAAGCTTGAAAGGAATGGACGGGCGTAGGCTTAATAGTGAACGCAGACCCCCCTGCTTATAGATATGAGATCAATGACTTAACAGATGCCGAGAGAAACTGTTAGACTTCTTGCGTTGCGAAGAGAGATCGAAGACGAAGATTTTATGACGCAGTGCGGGCACTGGATGGAATAGACAGATAATAATCAATATAACAACCCACCGGAAGGGCATACCTCAGGAGCACCAATCCCCCCCGGCAAACATCTATCTGCACGAAGCCGACCTATGCTATGGGTAGAAAGAAAAATGAAATATGAAAAAAAAAAAGATGGGGAGTGTGAGATACGCGAACGGGGAGTACGCAGCCGAACAACCGCAGGGGCTTCCAGCAGTGATAGCTGAACTAACCAGATGGGCCGCCCAAAACATGGAGCTGACATTTAAATAAATAGGAAATCAACGTCGGATCCCGGCTATCCGAAAAACGCAAACTGAAGCGGAGGATCACAAAAAAATGCAACACAAAAGGGGCGAACCAAGCGCTTGCGCGAAGAAGGAAGAAGCGAATCAACCAGAATGGAGATAGGGAGGGGAGGCGAAAGAGATATTTTCGAGCCTGCAAAAAAAGCAGCAAGCAACAACGGCTGAAAAGCCGTTGCGCGCTTGCTTGTCATTTAGGGGGTAGGGGTGCCCCTTTCTAAAACTGAGATTTAATATAAGGAAGAAGAAGGCCCTTTTTTTTTGGAGTTTTCCCCAACCTATACCTAAGGGCTTCCTTTCAGCTGCATCGCACTGCCACATAAACAATGGATCCGCTGGGCTGGATGAGCTACCTTCTCTGGAAAGGAATAAGGAATAGTTAAAAGCCATGTCACTTGGAACGGAACTGGTTGCTTATTTACTTTTTTTTAGTAAGACCACTTTGCTTTGGTAAGCTAAATTCTATTCTATTATTCTGACTTAGGCATGGTTGCTTACAAGACAAAAGCTAGCTTCTAGATGTTCTTTGCCTGAACATATGGAGGAAGCAACCTTCTGGCCTCTGTACCAGTAGTGGAGTGGCTTGCGACTTTCAATCAGAAAAGTAAAATGGAGCAAGGCGGCAAGGGAGAAAGAAGTTGTCCCCTCTTCTCTGGTAACCCGCCGCCGGTCATATAGGGTGCTCCGCCCGCATATGTAGAAAAAGAGGGAGCGGGGAAGGAAGAACAACCGTTTGACTTTGGCACATGAGGTGGCGGGTTTGGCTGGGTAACATAATGGAAATGTATCGGACTGCAAATCCTGGAATGACGGTTCGACCCCGTCCTTGGCCTCGGGGAGTGGCGAGCAGCACGGAACTTTAATTAAATGGCATAAAAGGGGGGGCTTTCCTTTGTTAGAAATCCACAGACAACATTCTGGAACTTCCAAACCAAAGAAATGCAACATGAGAAGTTTTACGTTACGCTTCAATAGAATGAATTCGGTCGGTAAGGGTAGAATACGCCCCATGGTCGAAGGTCCTGTGCCACTTGAACTCCAATCTATCTTACCTTCCATCCATCTTGGTCCAGCCAGCTCATAAATGTTAGACCAACCAATCTCAGGGCTGACACAACCGAATTGGTTGAGGAAAAGGAAACCCCAGCGACCAAGCACTCCCGCCTCAAAAAGCGGAGACCAAACAACCGCCAGGTTGTCGAAGACACGTCTGAAGAGGGAGGAGGCGGGCGCCCTCTAAGTTGACCACCCTACCCACTAATGGACTATGAGGGGGGGCAGGCGAACGGGAACCGACCGAGAACCCGAACCGCTTGACTGACCCCTTCATACATACTCGATTCATTAGGGTCGGGGATGAAACCAATAATCAAAGAAGTGCAAAAAATCGCGCAAGCGAAGCCGGGAAACGGACCGCAGCGCAACGACTAGGACTCGTGTCGGAGGAGTTTTGAGCGTGAGCTACCACTCATGCAGCGGCAAGGACCCTCAACTCTCGAAGGGGCCACCAACCGCCCGAATCACTGTAGTGTAGGAAACCCTCCCTTTACTCAATGGATAGCGCTTATCCTCTTTCAATCAACCAAATGAGAAATGGAGGAGAAAGAGGTCTTTATTGATTGAAGAGGCTTTGCACCTAGGACTAATAAAGATCCAGAAGAATGGGTCTAGGCTTTCGAAAAGATGAAGATGCAAAGGGTAAAGAGAAAAGAAATGTCTTTTTTTTGAACAACCAACCTGACATAAGGATTCTAGCTCGCCCAGTTAGAGCAGATGGAGATTCTCGGACGGGGAAGAAAGCGGCACTCGACATCTATTCTATTAAACAACACCAAGAACAAAGCCATACCATGCCCTCGGGAGAAAGACGTTCTGATTGCCATGAATGCTGCCCTCGAGGACGTGTACAAGAAGGTCTTTGCCGATTCCTATCAACATGGTGCACCTCTCAGTAGAGGGGCGTGAAAACGCCGTGGAGACTTTGACCGAATGAATAGGTATCAATTTATAGACATTTTTATTTAGTAATATAATCCAGGATGAACGCTTTTTTCGTTCGCTATGTGCGTGCTGACTGGATGCTCGCGTGATCGATGGACGGGGGAATTGCATGAATGATGAGACCGGCCTAACCGAAAGTAAAGGCTCTTCCCTCTCTTGATGGCGTTGATTGACTGACACTAGGAACCGATTCGGAGAAACAAGAAGCATGAGATACGCGGCGGCAATATTTCCGATAGCGAATCACTTGACTCGATGGAGGGTTTAGGGCCTTCCCCTACTGGTGGCTTTTGGCCCTCGCTCGAAGGAACTGGTGCTTCAGACTTCTGCGGATCACTACCAGAACCCTCACCACTCCTATTCATTTCATCAAGCCTAGCCTCCAAATCCTTATATCTTTGGGCAGGTGTGCGTGTGAGTTGAGGAGTTTCGATTTTTTCCACTTTTTTCAATCCCTCTTTCGCATTTTTTAGTACATCTGGGTTCATTTGGTTCCTTCTTTTATCTTCTCTCTGCTCCCCTTCAAAAAAATGAAAGAGAGACTTGGTTGGTAAACCGGCGCTATCTTACAGCAGTGCTGGATTTCTTTTGATCAATAGAACAGGAAGAGGAGGAAAAATGCTGCGTTATGAAGCGCTATCTTATGGTTGATTCTGCTAAACTTCAAAGTATACTTTGAAGTTGTGTTCGAAACATTCAAACAGAATCTACAAAGTCATTCTGTCTGAATGTTCTTTGTGTCCTATTCTGTTATGGGATTCTATTTTGTGGTTTTCTAATGCTAGATGGTCACCTCGATTGCATTTTCAAAGTCAAATTACTACTAATGATAAGTCAATCTTCGGCCATCCATTTTTGCTTTTTTGCTAATAATGATTTAAGCCGCTTTCAGGCATTTTTTTCTGAGCTATTTCTTTATTATGATGATTCTAGACAAGGAATCCTATTTTGTTTGGATTTTTTTCTTTGTTTTGATATTGGAATTCATGTTCGTAAAATACCGCGGCGTTTTTCCATTAAGGATTGGCTTTGTTGTAATCCTTTTTGCATTGCCAATGATTTGCGAATAAATTATGTTATGGACCTTTCATTTGGTGGTGCTGCTGATCTTTCTCTATCTACTTCAATTCTTTTTCCATCAATTATGCCACGTTGATTGTCAAAAGAATGAGTCCTGTTCTACCAATCAAAAAGAACTCTTCTTTTACTTACTTTTCTTTCTCGTTTTTCTATATTTT